>NC_050452.1:6021458-6211458 GCF_903995425.1 Onychomys torridus | reverse complement strand
CTGGAATTTGGCATTTTTGTATATTTGTGTGATTTTTTTTCCTTAGTAGAGGAGTCTTCTTCTTAAACATTCCCAGAAACATGCCTGCCTTTAAATACTAAAGTGCATTGTAAAATGGCCACCCAGAAGTGTTCCACCCACATGGAATTCCATGGGCATTGCAATGAGAGAGCTTCAGTCCATTTTAGACAGAACTCATCAGCTTCTTTCAGGAGCAGACAAAATCTGTTGTTGAGACTGTTACTGTGTTTCATTTTATACTCTTAAGGCAGTGTCTTAGTCAGCGTTTCTACTGCTGTGATTAAACAGGAGCCAAAATCAGCTTGGGGAGGAGAGAATTTATTTCTGTTCACAGCTCTCAGGTCACACTCCATCAGTGAGGGAAGTCAGGGCAGGAACTCAAGGCAGGAACCTGGAGGCAGGAGCTGAAGCTGAGGCCATGGAGGAGTGCTGCTTACTGGCTTATTTCTCATAACTTGTTCAGTCTGCTTTCATAGAGATCTCAGTTCCACCAGCCCAGAAATGGCACTACCCACACTGAACTGGTCCCCTCCCCATCAACCATCAATCAAGAAAATGTTCCACAGGCTTACCCATAGGCCAGTCTGGTTGGGACATTTTCTCAAATGAGGTTGTCTCCCAAAATGACTCAAGCTTGTGTCAAGTTGGCATAAAACCAGTAAGCATAGGTTAGAGTGCTTAAGTTGTCCTTGTCTCCCTGGTTTTTCTTATTTTTGTATAAACAATTTTAAAATCATAATTTTCTAATGCTATTTTCCTTGATATGACTACTTTCTTTAATTTTATTGTCTAGTATTTATTTTGTCTGAAATTGTCTGCATTTCTACACTGACTTCTTTTCTTGAATCATACAACTAGTATTTCTTACAAATAATTACACTGATCATATCTTCTTTACTTTTGGCTTTCCTGAACTGCCTTGATTTATCAGTCATAAATGACTAGTCTAGTATATAGTCAATTTGTTTTAAAAAATTAAATTTGAAAGCCTTTTTCTCAATAAGCTGGATTCATCCCCATGAAATGAGTATTGTAAAGGGATACATATGAACATCTCTGCAGTCTTATTCTGTCTTTCTCTTTATAATTTTATTTTCTTCATTTCTAGTGCCATACTTGGTCTAAGAAGGGCTCATTATTTTCTCCTGCCTGTATTTTGAGGTTTGTATATTCTATTACTACTATTTTAATAACTATCATTTCATTTAAATCGGATTATTTCATTTAAAATTGGTGAATATTAACTTGTTTGACTATAATTTTCCTAAACAATAGGTAAGCAAGTTCAGAACAATTTCAGTTCTTATTCCTATCACCGAATCTTCCATGTTATTTATCAACAGTTAATTACTCACTGTTCTTATATGTCATCAGTGGGGTCATTATTATCTTTAGAATATTTGAAGCCAGGAACTCTAAAATGCACAATTTTATATTAGCTAAAATAAGGATGCATCTACTTTCTTGCTCATTATTATTTATCTTTCATAGTATTTATTTATCACTATAACATATACATGTAGTAGAAATAACAAGTCATCTGCCATGCCACTTAACAAGCACAGCAGCAGTTGTAAGGGAACATCTCTTATTCCAGCCTTCTCCCCACTGCTCTCCAGTTCTGAGTCAACTACACAGCATCCTTCCTGCATTTGGTCCTTGTCTTCCCAAATGACGCCTGCACTTCCTTACCTGCTGCCTTCTGATTGGCTAAGAAGAATGACTGGGTTTCTCATGTGTGAATTGCTCCTTTACTACCTCCTTCTCCACAGCATGTGCCCATGTTCTAATCATGAAGTTTATTAGTGGTCAATGATGATGTAACATAATTAAATACTTACTGTATTTATAATCTTAGTGTCTTGTAGGAATTCCATGTCATATTTTTCTATATAAATTTGAATTACTAAATCAGATATTACTTCCACTTAATACAGTAGTAATACTAGCTTTGTCTTGCCAATTTCAATCTATACCCTATTTTCCCTCAACATCTCATTTGCACATTATAGGTATCTTGTATGCCTCCCTAATTTGGTCCCTATGATTGTAAGTAAACACAGAGAATTTGGTGTGGCCAAGATTTTGTTGATAACTTGACTAAGAAGCAGCCAGCAACATCATATCCAATTATGTTATCCTAACATTTTTAATAGGTACATCTTAGAGTGATGGTTCATATGAAAACTTTTGGAACTGTTTTCTCCTCAGATATTCCTTCCCTTCTATTTCTGAAAATCATGTGACCAATTGATATTGTCTCACAATCCCCAAGTGCTCTTTTGTACTAATTCAATCCTTTTATATAATTCCTAACAGCCTATAAGATGTCTACTGACTTTTTATCTTACAAGAATTTTTTTTTTGTGTGTGTGTGTGTTCTCTTCTTTGTCTAGACTTTGGTAAACTTTATCAAATGAAATTTGAACATCCAGTATGCTGCATTTTTATATTTTGAATTTGCATTTGGTTGTTTTTATGGTTTATACTTTTCTGATAAAATTCTTCATCTACTTATATAGTCATGCACCTTTTCCATTGGTTCCCTTAACTTATTCAACATCATTATTTCAAAGTCTGTCTCTGACTGCTCCAATCTTCCAGGTCTTGTTATACTCTCTGTATCAACTCTTTACCAGGAACTTATAAATACATTTCTTCATGGGTCTCACAAGTATTGATTATACTCCAAATATTTTGTGTAATAGAAAATTGAAGCATGAAATTACTATTTCCCCTGAGATAGACATACCTTCCTTTCTATGATCTGCCTAGAAGAAGCCACATCATTTCATCTTTAGCTAACCTGGATCTGGCTTTCTTACACTCTTAGTTATATCTAGTTTTTTTTACTGGCTTCCTGTAATTTGAGAACACATAAAATTTGTCTACCTTAACCAAGCTTTGCATTCAGGTTGGTAAATTCCAGGGATCTGTTTTTGTTTCACAGCTGAGCTTCCAGCTTTTCATTCCCTGGAAGTTTTCTCAATTACTTTTGGATTTTTCTCTTCTTTCTGTTCTGTCTATTTCATCAGATTGTGCCTCAAGAGGCCAATTTTTGACCTGCTTGTTATGGATCAACCTCCAGAAAGCTAACCTGGGAAATCCGTGAGGACCTCAGCTACCCTGCGGTGCCCCACTTCTTCCCGTTATCTTATCATCAGCTTCTTCAGTGGCTCAGTAAGAGGGCATCTGGCCACAGGTCTCCCCCACAGGTGATGGCTTGTGAGAGTAAAATGGCTCATGCATGCAGCGGGGAACTTATCTTCTCGGTCTTACACTGCCCAAGAATGGATATGCCATCCTTCTACACTGAGAAAGTCTGGCAGAAAAGTCCATGTTGGTTAATTTTAATATTAATGTGACTATAACACATAGTACCTAGATATTTTGTTGACAGTATATTGAGTGTGTCTGTGGGAATCTTTCTGGTTGAGATCCTCATTTATATTAGTAGACTAAGCGAAGCAGATGACCTTTTTAAAATATAGATGTGTCCCCATCCAACCTATTTGAAGGCTTAATAGAACCAAGAGTAATTTAAGAGGTAATTCACCCTGTCATGACAACCATGATGCTGGTCTTCTCATGTCCTCAAATGTGGGCTTACTATTAAAAGCCTGGTTTTCAGGCCTTTAGTTTCAGCTGGAAACTACAACAATTGGGCTTTTTGGGTCTCCAACCAATACCAAGTAGATTGTAGGGCTTATTTACTTCCATAATTACATGAATGAATTCTTATCACAAATAAATCTCATTATGTGTGTGTACACATGTGTGTGCCCACATGCATGTGTCCTATTTGTCCTGTTTCTCTGGAGAACCTGAACTAACACAAAGTTTATATTAACAGATAGATACAGACTTACTCTTCATACTGGATTATCAGTACTCCAATTGAATTCTGGTCTCACACTAACAAGGACTCTCCATTCTTATCCTAAGCTATTTTCTGATTGACTCCTCAGCTTCCTGACTTGGCAGTTTATGAATCTGCAAGTCCCCTAAACAAGAATTTGGCACCAAGTACTGGGCTGTTTTGGTGAATCTGCTTCTGTTACTGGATCTACCCCGGAACTTCTGGTTACTCTGGCAACCTGGCTTCCAACTTTCGTCTTCATATTCCTACACAGCACTCTGCAGTCTCTTGCCTGGAATCAATTATCTGCAAATGTTCCAAAGGGAAATCTTGTGTGCAGTGTCTGAGATCTCTCAGAGTTTGCCTTCTATCTGGAGCCCTGGTTTATCAAGTCCTGGTCTCTGCATTCATATCTTTCTGAAATATTTAAATTGGTTTCCTTCACAGTCTGCCGCTATTCTCAGCAGCAGTGTGTGACACCAGTCCCTTCATGATAGACCGTAAATGAACTTGCCAGTTCCCCTCTTGACCTTTTCTCTCTAGGCACACTGTGCCTTTTCATCTTGGCATTCCCTTTATCAGAACGTCCCCCCTAGCTTTGCTTGTGTTGAAGTTCCACGCCTTCTTAGTATTTTGGTTTAGTTACTTGAGTTTAGGAACTAAATAAACCAGTGGTAGTTTCCTGGGTAGAGTTATTATGAAATACAGATGTCACATTGTATTAGGGGAAAGTGGCTTTTTGAGTCTTTAACAGGACTATATTTCACTAACAGAGATCTTATTAAATATAAATTTCTATGCTAAAAATCCATTTTTCCATAATTTAAACAGATTTTTCTTCTTTCTCCTCATGATTATACATCCCAAATTTTCTTTTAAAAGGATAGCTGTGCTAGTTTTTTGATTGTTTTGTTTTGTGTAGTATTTTACAAGACCAACGACTTATTTAGATCACAGTTTCAAACGTTTTACCCCATGCTTCACTGGCTCCATCATCTTCAGACCTATAGCAAGGCAGACTATCATGCTACTCATCGACAGCAGGAGAGAGGAACCAAATGAGGAAGGGACTCAGACAAAAATATGTCCACCTCCCCTCCACCCCCAATGCCTACTTCTTCCAAAGAGTTCTAGCTCAGTAAGTTTCTCCCATATCTCTATAATACCACCAAGTTAGGAACTCATCTATGGATTTATCTATTTATATAGGCAGCCTTTTGGTCCAATCATTTCCCCACACCTGGAAGAAGCCTTTAATACATGACCATGTCTTTGGTGTTGGCGTTTCATCTCCAGACCTTGACAATGGGTAGCACCCTAACTCTTGAATTTTATTTTAGCCCACCTACTATTCTTTCTGAATGCTTTTCAGATTTTAATTTTATCTTTCCTGATCCATAAGATTGTAGACATGGACTTTGTGTGATGTCATCTAGGATAATGGCATTCTAGATAGTAAATAAATTGGATACTCTGTAGGGTCCTTAAAAATTGAGACGGGGTAGGAGTTGCTTATAAGTGTTCTGAGCATTTCCTCCTCAGTACTTCTACTTCGGATATTGAGCCTTCAGGTTCACTCACTTCTTTGCTCATCTCCAACCTTATTTCTACATTTAGTGTCTTCTTAGAAGTTTGCCTTTTCTGTTTCATGAATTTTTTTTATTTCAACAAATATCTAAGCAGTTTTCACCAGGTCTTCCTTGAGAATGGCTGCTATACAGCAGGTGGTCATCATACAGTAGATCAGCGTTTTCCCTCGGGTTTCCAAGGGAGTGAATTATGTACTTTTGGTTTTCATCTAATATCTATATTGTCTTTGTTTTCCTTGAGCTGTTCGTTAGGCTGTCTATGTCTGTTTCATTCTTGCCTAAGGCCTTCTTCAAGCACCTGTGACTTACCTCAAACTATCCCATTCATTTTAAGAGAAGATTCTAAAATACTGACAGGAAAGCTATGGGTTCCACTCCAGATGAAAGTGCGACCACCTGAGACTTTCTTCAAGGACCACACACATCTGTATGTCTTATTCCATGGAATATTCACTATTTCCAAGCAAGAATCCTCCAAGTAGATATTAAAAATGGAATATTTCATAATTCTTAGCTGAGCTGCGTCCCCAGGACCCACCCAAAGGTAGAGGAAGAGAAATCACATCACAAATGACCCCCGTCCTCCACACACGTGCCCCACCCCCACCCGCACACATGGACTCATATGGGAGATGGATTTCCCTTTCGCTCCTATTCTCATACACACAATGTCCCCCACATCACCACACTGTAGACTGGTGCGCTGGTGAACAGACCCGCATCAATGCGTCACTGTCAACCTCAACCCATGGTCTGATGGGGGCTCACTCCTGATTTTACACACTTTGTGAGTTTGGGAAGTTCTATAACAATACACATCCTCTGTGGCACTGTGCAGAACAGTTTAACTTTCCCGAAAACCTTGTGCTTTTCATAGAACTCTCTTGGTAAATTTTGAGTGCATTTTATATTGCAATTATGAAACATCTGAGTCACATAGCAAGAAAATCAAATATTTTAAAGGAGAGTGAAATGGGTTACCTGAGAATAGTTCATTTACAACCTGTGGGACCTATACCCCGAAAGCCAAAGCCACTGTTCGAAGAGCAGAGGGAGTGGACATTTCTGAACAAATATGAAAGAGACAAAAGGTATAGGTTGTAATGATTGCTCTGGGAACTGTGCACTACCTTGTAGGACACCGATGTCCACACAGTGCAGGTTAGCCCCCTCCACTTACTCCGTGGAACTCAACCTGCAATCCTTGGAGGGTTATCAACCCAACCAAATCCTTTCTGCCAGCTAGTTGTAAACATCATTTTGTTGCTATGTGTCTCGAGCTGTGGGTGCAGAGCTCAGAATGCTGGCCTACAAAGGTGATTTTATTTCTGAGTTTTAATTTAAATTCTCTTTTCACTAAAATTCTTTTAAAAGAAAGTATTTAGATGGGGTTTTTGTTGTTGCTTTTTGGGGGGCTTTATTTTTTAGCAGAGCTGTTGCATAACACAATTGATTTTCATGTTTTGTAGGAAAGCAGGCCACCTTCACTCATAAAGGGTGAGGGCACCGATATGCCTTCCAATCACTCTGTCCTATTGTTCTAAACAGTCCTTTCAGTGTTTTGGCAAGCTCGGGCTTCTGTGCTACCACGGCCTTATTTTATTATTGTTTGAAGGGGAGGGCAGTGTGATTACCCATTCTTCCTTCAGGCAGAGCCAGCCATCTGGAATGTTTATGAAACTGTCGGCTGATCAAGAGGCTAGAGCACCGGTGCTATGCAGGCACAGGGACGTGGGCTGTTCTACATCATCAGGAGTTTGTTCCTCTGATGCCATAATGTGCAGAGAGCCCCCACCAATGGTTGTAGAGCATTTCTCAGTGGAGGTGCGATGGGCCAAATTGGGGGGTGGGCGGTATTTTTGGCCTCTGGGTAATTGACTGAAGGATGGCAAGAAAATGTTCACGTAAAGCAAGAAGGATTCAAAACTTTCAAATGTTTGATTTGGGGTCATAGGGGGCAGGTGATCAGCAAGAGGTTTGGGGAGCAGCCTTTGAAGCCCAAAGCTTTCCGATGAGGTCATGCCCCTCTAAACCCATCTGTCGCTCAGTGTAAAAAGATCAGTAGGGCTTGTCCAGAAATAAAATGCTACTATTCTAATTTTAAAATTTAGGCATTTCCCAGCTCACACTAAGCAGTACTTATATTTCTTTTCTTTTATTAGTGTCACTGCAAAGAAAGAGGAACATTCTTCCCCTGCTATAAATTTTCGTCTGTAATTGTTGAACATATTTTCTGCAGGAAGGCAAACTCTGTTTCTCCAGCTTTCCTGGTTAAGAAGTGAGTGTGTGTAGAGCTGGGAGAGTAATTTACAGCAAAGATTTGGGCTGCTTTTCAATTTAATTTGGATTTTACATTTGAGTTGACTTTTCAGTCAATTATAGAACTATGATTAGTTACCAGTCCCTTAAATAAGCCCCATTTAAAAATAAACCTATAAACATAATACAAGGAACAGTCATTGATGGGAACAAAATTTATGCATTGATACCAGCATCATAATAAGAGGAAAGGAATGATGGGTGAGCAAATAAAGCTCACACTTGGCTAAATGACAAGCTATGTTAGTTACCCAGTCTACTGAGAAAATCTGCTCTGGCTTCATCTATGTTGGTGACACAGTTCCGATCAATGTGCTAGTAAGTCCTCTGTGGCAGAGATGAGGATGTTAGCCTTGTATAGATGAGCCTCCCAGGTTATATAAGATGGCTTTTTACAATGTATGTGTATTAATCTAGAATAAGCAATATGTAAGTCAGCCATATCCATACATGTGGTTTTATTTATATAGCATGTATTCCCTCACACCCATATATATGCAAATGAACACACACACACACACACACACACACTTCCATGAGCACATTAGGGAAATCTTACCTACTCCACCAAAAGTGAGAGCCATATTGTTAGGGAAACCATCTTATCAGGCACAAGTACTTCTGTATCAGGTGATAAGATTCAGCTGGAGATTCCCAAATCATGTGGCTGACTACAACAGCCATTTGCTGTTGTATATGATGCCCTGGGCCCCATCATGCCTCTTGGTAGAGAACACTCAAGCATCCCAGTTCAACTACAGGCCAGTAGGGTATTTTGAAATTTTAATTGGTTCTTTAATGTCTGAGGTCTTGACTAGGAAGAAATGGTTGACTTACTTTTTATCTTACTTAATGATCTCTTTCCCTCTTTCTAGAAGGGGGAAGAGAAATAAAGATTTCCTGAAGCTCAGACTCTAAATTATTGGCTTGTTGTTACTCCTGTCCTACCCCACTGTCTGAGTCAAGTCCCAAAGGCAGTCTAGATTCAAGAGGCAGGGAAATGGGCTCCCTCAGAGTCCAACAAAAAGGATGAGAAGACAAGAGGGCCATAATTAGCCCCCCTGTCCTGGAGCTTCACTATCAGGGAGTCAGGACAAGAACACTCATTTCCAGATAGTATCCCAACAGCTTTAGCTCTATCAGTTCAGCAGTCAAACACTGTGCACATGATTGTCCTCAAGACTCAATGGACCATCCAGGTATCACAAATATTGGTGTTCTCAAAGCAAGAGTCAGTACATGTAACTCACCCTAATCACGGTCCTGCTTAGCTAGGGAGAAGCTAACAATGCCATTGAAAACTGTTTTGTATAGTCAGAGAGTCCAGGAAATGTCACACATTTACATCTCTTCTCAATGCTTTCCTAAACTAATTAAGCTCCTCCTGGATTCTCTAAGGAATAATATTTTAGTTTAATTTATAATTTTTCTCTGCCCCACTGAACTAAATATTAGTGGGTCTGGCAGTGATTCTGAGGAGTTAAGCCATCATGCACTAAAATTCATTATTTTTCTGTACAAAAATGAAAGAATTTCCTATGAGCAGCCCTCTTCTGCATATTTTCCAGGACTCTTTTGACATGACCCATTCTTCCTCCCCTGTGCCATGTGTACAATGACACTGACTAAAAAGAATAAGTGGATAAAAATGAACAACCTGAAAGTGGGCTGTGAACTATTGAAACCCAGCTTAATCTGTGGCTATACATTTGAATTGATAACAGCATACCAATTTTCCAGTTAACACATAAGGCTGCATATCTGTTTCATGCTCAGAGGTGAGGCTCAGCAAAATTTTGTTTACTTTGACTAAAATAAAGTGTTCCACTTCAGGGTGAATTTGCTAGGGATGTGCTCATTTAACTGAACTCCTCATTCTACTTGTCTTTCTTTTTTATGTGTGACACATGTCCATTTTTTGTTGGAGCCTTAACATTCGTGTATAAGGCCAAATAAGTGAGCATTCTGTAATCCATAGCATAACTAAGAAGAACGGTGGCAAGACAAACATCTACCCTGACTTCCTGTGAGTAGAAAGGAATCCTGGGAGTTTGACATTTTGAACAGAGTGGTAGAGAGACAAAGAAAGAGAAGGTAGAGGTGGAACAAGAGAGAGGAAGGGGGACGGGAAAGAAAGAAAAAGAAAGAAAGGAAGGAAGGAAGGAAGGAAGGAAGGAAGGAAGGAAGGAAGGAAGAAAGAAAGAAAGAAGGAAGTAGAGAAGGAAAGAAAGAAAAAAGAAAGAAAAGGAGGAGCAAATGTCTGTGTTGAGGCCAGTTATACAGGGAAGTTGAGTCTATGTGGAGATAAGATCATAAAAAGTAATATTGTGACCTATAATATGCTCCATCATAAGCAAAAGCATAGGCCAGACTCAACAGTAGAGGCCAAGACAAAGGTCAATAATGTTGTCGGGACAACATGGTGCAAGTGTCTAGGATCATTCTGTTCCTATATGACCTGGTGACCTAAGATCACTGAGAAGTCACAGCTTCCCAGTGGAAAACACTTCCAAACTAGAAATTTCATGAGCCGAGGCTTCTATCTATTGTAGCAACTCACTCTCTATTCTCAAACTGGAGCAACACTCCAAGGATGGGGCAGTTTGCTGAGAACATGTGATAAAGCTTCTGGCCTGCTAGTTGCTACAGTCCTTAGAGGCGTGCACACCTGAGTGCCATAGACTGGATCCACATCACAACTCTGGCTCTTCACCAATTTGCCTCATTTCTGAGACATCAGTGCGATTTCTGTCTTGGCCAGTACCTCTGCTGTCACATGAGTGAAGAGGACAAGGCTTCTACTTGCAACACCAGCTCTTGGGGGCACTCTCTGAGTCTGCATCCGTGCACTCTCAGCTGAGCTAATTATGTCAGGGATAGAAAACTAGGGCAGGTCAGTGGGCAGATGAAATTGATTTAGGGTTGTAAGTGTTTAAAGAGAAGAAACTATTTTTGTCCAATATTTCTAAAGAAATTATGTTGAATACTGGGGCAAGATGATTTTAGTATTAGTGTTAATAATATTGCAGTAGTTCACAGCCTATAGATTCCAAAGCCTGACTCTTGTGTTACCTGAATTTCAATAAATTTGGTTGATTCTGTTATTATTTGTATGTAATTGCTGTAGAAGTGGAGGCTCAGAGAGGCCAGGCAACTTGCCTAAGACACATGGCTAAGAGTTGAGGCCAGCTCTCTGTGACTGTTAACCATGAACTCTGTCTCTGTGTCTGTCTGTCTCTATGTGTGTGTGTGTGTGTGTGTGTGTGTGTGTGTGTGTGTGTGTGTGTGTGTGTGGTGTGTGTGTAGTAAAAGAGTCTCACCCTTCTGTGTGTGTGTGTGTGTGTGTGTGTGTGTGTGTGTGTGTGTGTGTGTGTTCTAAGAGAGTCTTACCCTGGCATTAGGGATACTGAGATCACACTGAGTAAGTGTCCTAAGTGCTGGGATTAGAGGTATGTTCCACCCACTGGTTCCAAACACTCCAGAGCCCCGGGGAGCCAGCATCTTTTGTCACATTGGTAACTTCCCTTTAATTTGTTTTGATAGTGAAACCAGCTGCTTATTTGCCAACAAAATGGGAACTTTCATTTCTATGTGGTCTATAGGATCACCCTGAACCACCATTGGAGCATCTATGTATGATTGCATCCTGACACGTGTGTTTTCCCTTGGTCCCTTGGTCTACCCTAACTGCTAAATTCATGAAGCACATTTTTTTGTCCTGATCTCATACAGTAATGAGCTGCACTGGGTTTGACTGAACAACCAGGCAACCTGCTATCAAACAAAATATCTCTACTCTTTTGAGATGGAAAGTGTTTAAATGCTTAAAGAGTAACCCAAGGCCTCCCATCGGTTTGTGTGGTGAGGGGGTGGACTTGAATGACCTCGCACAATAGAGGAATATTGAGAAAAACCAAAGCTGAGGACTTTATAACATGCACAACAATCATTCTGGAAGAGTCAAAGAAGGTGAACTCCCTGAACAACGGTACTAGGTACTAATGTTGGGGTTCTCAAGCCAGGGAAATTGAAATGTATAAAGGGTAAGAAGATGATGTTCAATAAAGATAGCTTTTATGTCCACATGATGGCCATTGCCACACTTTGAATCTTAAATATGCCCAAAAGCCATCTGTTGGAGGTTTCTTTGCCAGCTTGTGGCACTGTTAGGAGCTACAGGAACATTTAGAAAAGGGACCTACTGGGAAGAAATTAGGTCCTTGGAAGCACACCCTCAAAAGTGGTATAACGAGTATTACAAGCAAGGTTTATTGGTACATGCCTAGAATCCTAGGATTCAGAAAGCTGAAGCAGAAGGAGCACCGTGATTTCAAAGATAGCTTAGCCTCCAAAGAGACCCTACTACAAACATGTAAAACAACAAAATGTATTGATCCTTGTGGGCCTCAGAGATCTAGCCTCATCTCCTTTCTCTTTCTCTCTTTGCTTATCCACTGCATTGAGGACAACGTTCTCTACCTGATATACAGACATCAGCAACAGATCCAACTGACCCTAGACAGAAACCTCCAAGCCTGTGAGCAAAAATAAGCATTTCCTCTTTATAAGTTGATTGTCTCAGGCATTTTGTTACAGCAGTGGAAAGCTGACTAATGAGGTTTATGAAAGCAAAAAAATTGTTTATTATTTTCCAACATGAGAAAATTGTTTGGAACCTAGCAATGAGTTAGCCAACATCTACACAGTGAGGAAGCTCTAATCAAGTTAGAAATTTTAAGGCAGGAGTGAATCACTAGGAATTCAGTTCTTAGTACTACCACCATATGTATTGATTGGAGACACACAGTGCTTTGCTACTTAGAGGTCTAGTGCTTTGCAGTGAAACACTATTGATTAGATGTTTAATTAATGGAAACTCACAACTTTGTAAGTCTGGTCTACAAAACACCAAAAATGTTTTTTTTAAACAAATTGCTCAGTATTCAATCTATACATATATGAGATGTATTTTAAATAATAAATTATTTTTTAAGTAAAGCTAAGATTTCATCCACTTTCCTGACATCTCCACATTTCTCTAGTATCCTCCATTTGTACAATTCTCTTTTAATAATTTGGAATGATCTGTGCTGTATGTTTATATGTATGCCCTGAAAAAATTAAGAGAGACTGGCTTCTTTTCATGAGCTATTTTCATTCATTAAAGACAGTGTTTTCCCTGCTCATGATTGTAGGTGAGAGAAAATTGGAGGAAGATCCTGTGTTCTAATTCAAGGGGACTGTCAGAGAGAACTGACCTGAGTTTGGTTGAGGTAATAGGGCACCCACTTGCCATGCAGATACTCCTTCTGTCTATAGGGTTTAACACAGATATAATTCTGTATGCACAGGTGGCCATTAAACATTAATACTGTCCAGTAGTTCCTAAACTCTTTAGTAGTAATCAAGTTTTCTCTTCCTTAAGAGCTTGTTTGTCAAGATATGAAAATTCACTCCTAAAGCATTTCTGAACAATTGCCCGAGAAATTTCCTCTGCAGAAGATGAAACCACCTCTTTTCACCTATATTAAAAAACTAAGTTAAATGCTGAGTGGGAAGCCTTCTCATCCAAGAAGAGAAGGGCATTTGAGAAGGTGACTTCTTAATTGCTTATGGGCTTTCCTGAAGCTAATAAATACATTTCTCTTTTAAAAATAAAGGATATGAAGGTCAGAAAAGTCAGGCTCTGAACTGAGCTTGACCTACTGGAAAGATCAAAGGGTAGGACGATGGCAATCCCAGAGAAGCAAAGAACATGTGCAAATCTGTGCTAGTTCATGTTGAGATTTAATGCAATAATGCAGGAAGCTGGTTCTTTGTAAGGAAAAGTTTCCTTAACAGCAATTCACAAGAATGGTGTTGGCATCTGCTTGGCTCTGGCAAAAGCCTTTTGGAAACCGGTATCTCTAGGTACAGTACACCCAGAAGTGATTAACGTGTAAAGTGATTCAAGGAAGATGCCGGACTCACTTCTAACAATTATTCTCATAAGAACTAATCCATTTACTAAAGTGGGTCAATAATAATATGTCCATGAAGATAAATCCCTTATGACCTACGAGGCCCCACTTCTTAAACCTTCTACCGCTGGATGTTGCCCCACCAGAGACCAAGCTTCCCAGACGTGAAAGCTTGTCAATATGCCGTATTCAAACCAAAGCACTAATCAAAAACTTCATGAATACTTTAAAAATAGCCAAGTCCTAAACCAGATCATGTGCCTATAGTTTTGGATCATTTTAAAGTTTTCAACATATTAATCCAAACTACAGGGGAAGCCTAAGACTCAAATATCAGTGAGAGAGCAACTTCTGTTAAGAAACAGAACTGTGGCATTTGTGAGGTCGAATATATGTTGACTTGGCCTGGGTAGCCATACCACGAGCACTGCTGCCCCTCTGCAGACCAATGGTAAGTCTTTATAATTGGCCACTTTCACTACCAATTTTAAATTTTATATGCCCAATATGAAACCAGGGACTCACTCTCTTATCTTTCTTGGCATTTTCTACCTGCAGTTTTTTTTTTAAGACATTTATATTCCCCTTACAAACAAAATTCAAAAGATATTGATCTTTGAATAGATTCTGTCGTCATAATAGACTTCAGAGTGAGCTGCCTATATTTTCTTTCACCATTGAACTCAATCTGCCATGAAAAATTTTCACTGTCTCCAAGTCATCATGAAAACATTCTCAGCTAATTGAGACATTCCCAAACAATTAAGATAACCAGATGCGGCTGTTATTTGTAATTACCTGAACATGCATTCCTTTCTTTGAGAATACTTCCAGTTTTTGAGCTTTTTGAACTACTCCAGATAATGAAAATGAAGATTACTGTGTGTGCATTTTTCACTCAGCCTAATTTTGACATGGAATTACCTCTTTCCAAAATTAAGCAGCAAAACTGGAAACATGTGTTCCAAAAAGAGCTCTTTGCATTTTGCCTTGTCCTGAAGGGTACTTTCTCTTCCTACACAAATCACATCTCTGGCAGTTTCCTAGACTTAAGGCAGATTTAAATGTAAAAGATGGAAACCAACAGTTAAAGGAAAAATAAACAATTTATAATCACCACTCATGCGCTGTCACATTTAATCTTTTAGATTCATGATGGGGCTGGAACACACCCGTTATGATTGTTGGCATGCAGGTGCAGTCTTCTGTTGGGGAGACTACCACCATGATTGTGTTTCTGACTGTTGTTTGTTAATTTTATGAAATTTCAGTGTGTGTGTGTGTGTGTGTGTGTTTGTAAGTCATGGGCATGCAGGTGTCTACATAGGCCAGAAAGAAGTTGTCAGTTGTTGGAATCCTTGGAATTGGAGTTAAGGGCAATTGGGACCTGCCAATGCGGGTGCTAGAAGCTGAATCCTCTGGAAGAGAAGTATGCACACTGAACCTCTGAGCCTTCTCTCTAGTGCTACTACTACTATTTTTTAATTTAGAAAAAAATTAAAGATTTTTCATACAGTATATTCTGATCATTTTTTTTCTCTTCCCAAACTCCTCCCAGGTCCTCCCCAATTCCCCATCTTCCCAAGTCCATGTCCTCTTTCTCCTCCTTTCCTTCATCCTCTCTTTAAAAAACAGTTAAACAAGTGAGCAAAACAGAAAAGACAAGAACACACACAAAAAATACAGACTTTCAAAAAAAAAAAAAAACAAACAGAAACAGTAATATACAAGTAAGAGACCAATAAGACAAAAGGCTTGGCTCACTACTAGCATTCCCAATTATTCTTGATACTGACACAGAGTTCCTTCGGATGGAAGTCTTCATCAGTGCTTTAGAGTTCTTGCCAGAACATTTTGTTGTTGATTTGCCCATGTATGAATGATCAGGATAGCTTATCACTACTATAATACTTAACCCAATACCACTTCTATTGCATTGTACTTTCTACAAATGTCTTAAACCTTATGGGATTTCCAGATAAAATTCTAAGTCTACCCCATCTTCTCACAGCTTGGTCTTCACTATTTATTTACACAAATTAACCTCATTGCTTTTTGGCTTTTTTTTTGTCCTGCAGTCATCTCTACCTGTTATTTAGCTGGCATTATAACTTAAAATTTTATATATGAAATTTAAAGACAAAGACTCTCCCAGCCTTATTTGTATTCTTTCCATACATCTCTAGACTTCATACATTGAGAGGTGCTCAATAAATACTCGTTTTGATTTGCAAAGAGCTTATGCTTTGGTACCATAGTCATTCTTTCCAGAAGACATTGTCATTCAGCATTAAGTAATTTTGGATTCCCCAAAGATGGAGAGCTATATAAACTTCCATGGCACCAGTGAAACGTTCTTGTTCTTCCTCTGGACAAGGATACTGACATCACTCTATGAAGGCCAAGTATGCAACTGAGAAGAGATGACTCTGGAGATGGAGAAAGATGTCAGGAACATGAGACCATGAAGAAAAGGTAGAAGATAGGACTAAAGTGGGTGATGAGAAGAGGAGGATAGAGGAATAAGGGAGAGAGGAAGCTAAGAGATTGATGGGCTATCAGAGGAGAAACAAGCATTCCCATAGAAAGTTGTTGATGCAATATCTCATTAGAAGTGGAGGATATGTTGTCTTTTTGTGGCAGTTGCTAAAATGTCTTCCATTTTTGATAAGCACTTCTGAGCCAGAGCACAATGCCTTTTACTCCTGTGTAGATGACCTTTTGCCATTGTGATTCACTGCGGCTTCATTAGATCCCTGGCTCTATTGTTCAATTACTGTCAAAGAATAAGGACTATGGACCAACTTTTCCACAACCAAAACTGCTTATTAATGTTAACTGTCTCTGTGTAGTTGCTTTATTTTTGTGGAGGAGGGGGAGGAAGAAAATGTTTCATTTATCTCTTATTTGGAATCCTCATTTAATTTCTTATTAGGTGTATGACTTAATATATAGATTCATAATTTTAAAATAAATATTAACTCAGAATACTCATACATATTTAAAGAAAAAATATATAAAATGTATGTGTGTAAGTATTTTATGAATTTTAAATTTCATAACTAAAATGTTTATTCACGAAAAATTTATAGTAGTGAAGGGAAGTAAAGGATTTTTGTAGGAAATGTGAACATTGTCATGAGCCCTAATTGTTCTCTTAATTTTTATTTGAGTGTGTGCAAACATGCTGGTCACTTTGATATTGTAAAATATCTAAACATATTGTATCCAAGTAAAATATGTAGCCAAACTGTCAAAATAATTTAATGTGACAGATAATGTTTCACTAGTTTGCAGAACTGAGTGATCTATGTGGGTTTAATCATATTAAAAAAGCACATATAAGCATTTATTTCATTTTCTGTCAACTTGTATATTTGTAATGCTGAGCCCAATGGATCATTCCTTGACTCTCAGCCATCACTGTAATCATTTTTCCTTTTTGAAAAAAATAACAAATTGAAACCACAACTCCTGGTTTTAATAGGCCCACTTGTGTAGCAGTTCACCCAAAATTAAACTAAAAATAATTTCGAAATATAATTTAGTGGAATTTTTTCATTGTTTATTTCTGCCTAATCCTCCTGAACTGCTGTAATTTTTGTGTTATATGAAGATGGATTTGCACAGAATACCCATGGGCAACGTGGATGGTATTTACTGCTATGCTTGAATTTCTTGAAGTTTAGTTTTTTATAGTATGTATGATATGTAAAGTACACTGGCATAATTTAATTATTGAATCATAATTCTTTGCTTTAACTATAAACCCTTTGTAAGTTTTACCATGTTCTGTGATGTCATTTATTGTTCATTTGGTACAAAAATTTATATACTAAATCTGCCTCTGTTCTTTTCTCATTAGCCTGTGACAATTAATGTAGAACATTATTCTACCACACTGTCATTTTCATGATGTCAAAACATTCTGGATTTATTAAATAAATTATGAAGCTACAATCTTAGTCTGTGAAAATATCTTTCAATTATAGCTGATCACTGTACAAAAGAAGTTTTGTCTTTATAATTAGCAAAAGAATCCAACAAGAGTTCAATAGTAGACATATGATGATCGCTGTCTCATTAACATTAGGACATGATCACCTTACACCAGAGAGAGATCTCTGAATAGATATGATCATCTGGTACCAATGCCAGGCTTATATACTGACACAGTATTAGGCAAAAAGATGGTTTTTAGAAGTTTCAGAAAATATTGTCTCATGATGATCAAGGCTGCTGACAAGCCTGACTATCTGAGTTCAATTCCTAGGACGCACATGGTAGAATGAGAGAACTGACTGATCTCTGATCTCCACACATGTGAGGTAGCACATCAGTACACACACACACACACACACACACACACACACACACACACACACTCTCACACACACATAAATAACTAAATAAAAATGTAATTTAAATGTTCTAAATGATAATACATCTGAAAATTGTCATGGAAGATCTGAAATTTTCAACCTTCAAACCTATCATCCTGAATCTCATTGACTTCTCATAATACTGCCATAGAACTTCATGCAGTAATAGACAGCGCCCTGCAAATGTTAATCTGGTACTTATTGAGTGTGCATACACATGGGTTTTGCAGCAGCAAGTCTTTTTCTCTGTGGGTGCCTCCCTTCAGAGAACGTACATTAATCTGCTGTATTATGACTAAGATCATCACAGCCCCAGCCAGTATCTAATGGACCAGGGTCTTGACTGGTTGTTCTGTGAATGAGCAGTGGCCATAAATGAATTCAGGATGAATTCTTCTATGGGAAATGAACATGGCCAAATGTTCTTTTAATGTTCACAAGAAAAGGCATCACTTTGGGAGTTTTGTGTATCTGCACAAACCTGAAACAATGAGAAATGACCCTTGTCAACAAGCCTGGGTGTGAGCTCTCTGCTTTTCTTGACATACCAGAAGTCAGTAATTGAAAAGAACTAAGTGGAAGAATTCTTGAATGGTTAGAAATGTCAATTCCTTAAGATCAACTGTTCTCATTCCTGCTATGTCTTGGCAAATATATATATATATATATATATATATATATATATATATATATATATATTGCCATGAGTAAAATGTAGATTTTGATGAAAACCAAGAAAGATAACACAATGATAGGGTAAAAATAAATCACTGTGGTAATAGTTAGTGAGCTTTATAGCTCTACAGGTGGTGCACAGAATTGTAAATGATGTTATATCCATTTCTGTGGGGGGAGGGAGCTGAAGCTCAGAGATTCTAAGTAGCAATTACTGAGTGATAAAGGCCTAAATTAGTCCAGTTTTCTCTCTTTCTCTGGCCATGAGTTCCTACTTAAAGGAGGCATTGCAAAGCCTTACACAAAGGTGTTGATCAAAGATGAGGCTCCCTCACCCCCAATTGCTTAGGAACAGAACTTGTGCAGGGATATATGGCTGGCCATGTCTCTTGGAGGCATGGATATGGATTTGAGTGCTCTCTATCAACCACTCTTGATGCAGAAAGGTAAAAAAAAAATCTGAGCATACTCTAGACTCACAGAGTCTATTAATGCTAGGGAGAACTCTAGATTCATAGATTCTAGATTCATACCAGGTAGAGCTGAAACTTGTTTGA
Organism: Onychomys torridus; assembly: GCF_903995425.1. NCBI lineage: Eukaryota > Metazoa > Chordata > Mammalia > Rodentia > Cricetidae > Onychomys > Onychomys torridus. The sequence goes on along the minus strand of NC_050452.1, from coordinate 6,192,096 downwards.
TAGCTTTTTGAAAACAGATAATAATATTTGGTTTTCAAACAGTGTCTCCCACTGGGAAACAAGTGCTCAGATAGTTGGGCCTTTGTGGAGAATTTAGCATCCATGTTCCACTCTCTTATGAAAGAATTTATTTGGGCTTACAGTTTCAGAGAAAGAGGGTGCATAATGGTTGAAGAGGCATGGCAGCAGGGCTCAGAACAGGGAATTGAGAAATCATGTCTTCAACAGTAAACATGAAAAAGAGATAGTAAAAGTGGGCAAGGCTGTACACTCTCAATGCTTGCTTTCCAGGGACACACTTCTTAATGCAGGATGGCACTGCCTCCCCAAACAGCACCATTAACTGCAGCCTGACTAAGTGTTCAAATAGCTGAGCCTGTGGGGAACATTCTTCATCCAAGTGTCACACTACCCATCTAAGCCAATGCTATTTTGGCTAAGCACATCTCACAAACTTGGACAGGTATATAATAGTGAAGCTCCAAAGTGATACTGACAGTAGGGAAGAAGAATTCAGCAGAATCCATACTGATGTTTTGTTTTTGATTTTGTTTTTGTTTTTGTTTTCCCTTAGTGTAAAAGAACAGGAAGTGTGCAAACCCAGCCAACATCTGGTATTGCCATGTGTGGGCTTCAGGAATGGAGTATGAGGAACAAACCTCTGAGTCGTTTGTTTTCTGCTCAGAGGGAAGTTTCAAGTGACATATGGCAACAGTAGCAAGGGAAGGTGTGGCCCAGCCTGACTACCTGCCCTAGGCTTGTTTGGCAGTGAAGTCTGGTTTCATCATAGCAGCTACTTTAATATGTCTGGCTCCTCCATTCTGCTAGGTCCCATTCCCAGCTCTGCCAACCTGCACCTTCTGCTTTTGCTTTTGCTTATATTAGAAGACCTTGCCCGAGTGCTGTCTATCTACAACCTGGAGTACTTAATTCACAGAGTGATTGGAGCTGGAATGTGGGTTTATGTCCTGGACATCCCCAGAGATATTTGTTCATTCATGTGTTTGTTAGTTTACTTTTATTTCACTTCAGAAATACCAGGACCCTGTTGGTACACATCAGAAGTTCATCACAGGCTTTGATAAGTGGACTTAAAGTGCCTAACCTTTTGCAAGATGTTTTTCCTGATTAGAACACGGATTCATGATTCCAAATGTCTTTAATTTCCTAACCCAGGGACTCTCAACCTGGAAACCATCCCTGCACTCTTCACTCCATATGTTCTCTTTTATTATGACCAGAGTGGGGTGAGGCTGATCACCTGTCATTGTAACAGGGGAAACCACGCAATTCAAACTTCTCCTTCTGACAACTGCCTTCATGGGGATCTCTGCAAAGAAACCCCAGTGATACACTTCATGGTGCCAGGCCCTTCGCTCCCTCCCCTTGTCAGACACAAAAATATCAGATAAAATTCAGTAGACAGTGTTTGAAGCTGAGGATGAAGCTTTAATGTTTCATTATATATTCAGCATCTGAGCCTGAATTTGGCTTATCTAAACAACAGCTGTGCTACACGAGGCATCCCCTCTGAAGTAGGGATGCTTTCAGCATAGAACTGGGAGCAAAGGCAGAGTTCTGCGTCTGTTCTAGCTTCATAAAGTATCAATCCAACTCTTTTCTTGATCAACTTCATGCATAACGTAGGAAGCATTATGAAGTATACACACACACACACACACACACACACACACACACACACGCGACACTGTATGGATCTATAAAGAAATACTTTAGGAACTATAGGTGCACTTAAAGCTGGAGACCTATAAATTCTGAAGAATTGAATCAATAGAAATTATTTCCATAGTTAAAAGATGGAAATGTATTTAGAATTTTCAATATTATGTCCTTCCTCTCTCTACTCCTCCATCGTCCATTCTCCTCCTCTCTCTTCCCCTCTTTTACTTTCTTCTTTTCCCTCTTCAAAAAACTCAAATAAAAGTAGAAGATCTAGAAGTGCTTGGGAGCGCTTAGGGAGCTTTGGGCACAGGTTGGGGAATAATGCAACTGGTATGTGATACCATAGAGCTGCAGAGCAATGAAATTGTATCATGGTGACACCAAGAAAACATCTGCTCCTTTACAATTCTCCCTAGCATGAAGAGGTCATTTAAGTCACCTTTTCCAGAAGGAATGAACAGAAAAGCAATGAGAAGATCTTCAGGCAAGAACAAAGAAATAATTAAACCCATAGCAGAATCCAGCTATCTGAGTGGATTAAAGATGTGAATCATTTCTTGAAGCTACTGCCAAGATGGAGTAATCATAGGCTTTAGACATCTAATGGCTGAAGGTCACAGGAAGGAGATGAGTTATTAGCCTGAAATACAAGACAGTACACTACACTAGGTAGAAGGCTGTGGGGTGGGGCAGTTTGAGGAAACTACTTTTGTTAATTATAAAACTAGTATGAAGTCTTCCTGAATGATTCCTAAGGATATGAGGTTGGCAGACATTGGTACAAAAGCCATCAAATAGTCTTCTCACAGGGCTGAAGCTGGGTTAAATAAAACAAAAAAGAGGATAGTAAGTAGGAAGAAGGAAATTGAGGTACCAGGGTTGGAGTAGGAATTGGGAGGCAAATTTGGTCAACACACATTTTATACATGTATGCATTTCCAAAGAAGTATGTATTATAAGGTCTTCTCACCAGCTGCATGTAGTTGGGTTAAACAAAAAGAAAAAATAGGACTTGAATACACACACACACACACACACACACACACACACACACACATATATTCCTCACTGGACAAAATCCAATGAAAGCAATTATTCTTATATTCATTTGTGAACTTGCATACACAATGAAAAACCAATGTTCCAGGAGGAAAATTGATTGAAGTCTCATACTTTCCAGTGAAGACCCAAATATATGGTCTTCAAGAGCCACTGTCTTCTGCTTTGGGAATTCCCATTCAGTCAACTAACTGTATTTGAAGAGCATCTACTAGGAACCAGGCATGATGCCAGGGGCTCCATTTTTATCAAGAAATGAAACTCTATGATTTTTCTTCTCTTTCTCCGTGGTTCAATAATTAAATCTCATTTTATTGGCATTTGTCATATTAATCTGTAGGTGAGAGAAATAGTAAGTTCCATTAAGGTACTGTGCCATGGAGGCAGAGGATTTTCCTTCCCAGCAGCCGGCCGCTGCACTCATTCCATGTGTTAATACTAAATGATCTTCCTTGTGCCCAGCACAATGCCAAGTGTGGCAAGATGAATGGGATCCAGGAGGAGACTCTTAATGTTTCTGTGTTACAAATCTCATCTTCTCTCGGGCTCACACACATGTCATAAAATAAGACTTTTGATGATGTAAATACATTTTACTTTTGCTAGAAAAGATAGTCAAATTCTAAAGGATGAAAGAGTGTCAGAGTCAAATGTGTGCACCTAAGAGAATCCCAGGACCTTCAGGTACAGACATAACTAAATAATGAAAGACAGAGTCATTAACTAGGCTGACATCAAGCACGTTCATAAATCCTGATGACAGTCTAAGTCAAAAAAGAGAATGGTGATGGATTTCTGTGGTCCTCCTGCCTTCATTGTATGTCTGTTAAGAGTTTTTTATTTCTAACAGTTGATCAATGAATGGTAAGCATCTATAATTTGGTAAATACCTGAAAGGAGACACCATTAATTCTATCTTTCGGCTGGAAAAGCCCAGCTAAAGAGAAGTTATTTTATTAGTACTTCCGGCCCTCTGCCAAACACTGACACGTGTTCACTACAGTGTGTGCTTTAAATTACTCTCTGAAATGGATATTTGTCTTTACAAAAAAGTAATGGTTTCCTCGTGTCTTTTAGCAACAGGAAAAGTTTCCATCCTTGCTGGGGCAAGATTAAAAAGCTAATCAGCATGGTGGTTGCAGATGTGCACTTCCCAGATACACCAAGGATTTGGGTTACCTGGCGACATTTGAACTGCCCCTTCTGCTCTGTCTGTATGTTTGCTTAACACTTTGTTCAGCTTTATTTCTAAGTGGCTCTGACAGCCCCTAACTAAGGAATAGCATGTTCTGGCTAGCTGCTTGGGCCAAGGGTTTTAATCATTTAAAATAATCTCATATTCACTTTGGTTTTAATGTAGGAATGCCTGCAGATGGGAGGGGGTCCAAATTAGGAGCAAAGGGGTGGAAGCCAGGGATATGCTTTTAGACAGCTCCAAGCTCCCCTGGGATGAACTTAGCACCAGTCTCAAACCCCCAATTAAAGAGAGGTGACATTGGATTGCAGTTATCCATTTACATAATATTTGTGAATCAAAATCTTCTGGGCGAGCGGAATCCATGTCAAATTCTTCTCTTCAAATCTTTGGCCTTTATTGCCATGACCAGCCCACAGCAGGCATAGGTATGGAGGGAGGGAGGGTGACTCCGATTGTTTATCTCATAATGGTGTGAAGTTTCTTGAGGTCAAATCTCCTACAAGACTTGGGATCCTGGGCTTTGCTGTAGGTCATCACCTGAGACTTGCTGAGTGATTGAGAAACCAACCTGTTTCTCATTCCACTGGATGCCAAGCCAGGGAGGAGGAGTAAACAGAGCTAATGAGAGATGAAAAGAAGAATTGCTTAGCCACAGAGAGGGGTTAGAGAACACGAATTTGTGGCAGAGCCAATCAGCATGTTTTCAAAAATATCTCTAACAAAACTTGGCAGCCTGGGAGACAGAGATAGTGAGAGCAAAAACCAAAAACAAAGAAAACATCAAACACCAAAACAACAACAACAACAAAACCAGATGGCGGTGGTGGGTGCTTCTGGGGTGGGGCTTTGTGTGGCTTGTGGAGCCACAGGCCTGCCTATTCTTCTTTATCATTGGTGTTCTGGCATCTTTTAGAACAGTTTCTCAGACTGCAAGAGAAACCCCCAGAACTGGACAAATTCACAAAAGTGGCCATGCGTGTTTTGGTCTGAGACACTCCTATAGTTTCGCCATGTTGATAATACTTTATTAGTTCCTGTAATCAAATGCCTGTTAATAAGACATTAAATGCATAATCTAGGGCTTTCCCCATCTATATTTTGGGAGGAAATCATTTTAATGTTTCTAGCTTTGTGTGGTTGTTAATTGCTATGTGATATCAACTCAACACAGTGAACTTCTTTTCCAAAGTGAATGGTTCAAGTTTCATATACGTATGTGAGTAAATTAAAGACCAGTAGCACAGTGTGTTATATATCAATAACAGCTACAGCTTTTCCAGACCTACAGCCCTCTAAACAAAATTGTAGACCTTTCCCATGCTCCATCAAAGTAAATGCTAATGAGCAAAATTCCAAAAATCCAAGATTTTACTGCTGTGGCACCTGGCTTCTCAATCATTATCTGGAAAGAAAGAGTCTGAGGGTAGCTCCTTCACGAGAGGAGAAGGAAACACAGCCCCCAGCACTTTCTAACTTTCCTGCTCCTTCCCACATCCCGCATCTAGTTTCACCATTCCAGGGCTCCTGCATCCACACCTCGCTTATCTCTGCTCTTCACCACATCCTTGTCTTCTTTGGGTTCTCCAGGTCATGACAGCCACTCCAAGCTGTCCTTGTAACACTAGACTCTTGACAGGAGCCATAAGCCACACCCAGAACCCAGAGTGGGCTACTGACCCACAATGTAGGCTGCAGGTTCACTGAGAACCTTGAAGGCCAGTTGTTGCTCAGCCTATTAAACTGTTTCCTCTCCATAGACCTCATGTTGCTTACACCTCTGTGTCTAAAGCATTTCTGAACTTTGAATCCATTTTCTCACAAGAAAAAGAAATGTTCCAATACGGTTTCTCCATTTCTGATGCCCCATTCTTAACCATGCCATCCTCCCTCTGAAGAGATGACCTTCTTTCCTGCTCATTGCCCAAGCAGAGGCCATCTGCTGCAACCTTCCTGGTCTCTCCTAGTCTCCATCTGTTACCAAGCTTCCCTTTCTGAAACTGTCTCTAGTGTCTTCATCTTCATTCTCTTCCCCCTTGTTTCTATCTCCTTTCTAAAAACATAAAAAAATTAAAACTACATAAAAGAAAACTAAGTTTCAAAAAACAATAGCAATAATCTGGGCTTTCTTTGCAGGCATCTCTAGGTGTTTCTGTGGCATTTAGAAGTGGGTAAGTCATCTTCCAAGTCAGAAAGCTGGATCTTGCTGTTACCAGCCTCACTTTACACCATAGGCACTGGACTCTGTCTTTCTCCATAATCGATCTGAAGAAGACCTCTTTCTTCTTCAACAAAGTCAGGCATTTGAGTTTGTTTGTTTGTTTGTTTGTTTGTTTGTTTGTTTTATCCTTGCGTGAACATACAAAAAGAGCTATTGATTTTTGCAAACAAAATTATTTTATGTTTTAGAATTTCACAATTTTCTCTTTTCCATTAAGATTGTTGGAAAAAATAGCTCATTCTGCTACCATTTAATGACCATAAAAAATGTTGTCCATTGCTAAATTTAAGGATGAAATTAAAACAGAATTACCTGAGTCATCTTAAAATCATCTTCATATTATCTTAAATTATCTCTGGCTTTGCAGCACTCTTACCTTCCAGAACATGCAGACTTTTCTCCATCTTTAATGGCCCTTCTATTTCTCATGCATTTTATGTTCCTTCTCCTACCATTTTATTCATTATTTATGTATGCATGCATGAATGCATGTGAGTGTGTCTATGCTATGTGTGTGCAGGTGCCTGCAGAAGAAGGCATCCCTCAGATTATCTGGAGCTGAAGTCAGAGAGAGCTGCAAACTGCTCAGTGTCAGGGCTGGGAACTAAACTGGGGTCCTTGACAAAGTAGTTCAGGGTCTTCATAATGGAGTCATGTCTCCAGCCCCTCTTGACTACTTTTTAATTTCCTGAAGTAAACATTGTGCAGGTTCCTCCCTGGCCACCTTCCTCCATCTTTCCATCCCTCAAAATGTCATGTATAGATAGTCTTGTCCTCAGCAGTATTTCCACACTAAGAGGTTCAGAAACCATAACTTCTCACTCTCAAAAGGCATGGACTTGAATTTATAAATAATATTAATCAAATATCAAGTTTACTACAACATGGACATCTCCAGATAAATTGAAAATATTACATAAATCAGAACACACAGAATTACCCTCTAGTTCTTCCCTACCATACTTGTAATTGCTTTCTTTCTCCAGTTTTCTAAATTCTTACCCAAAGATTTGAAAACAACATTTTTATTTCACTTTGTTTCATTTCTTTTTGAGTTACTATTGTCAAGGCTGGCTTTAAACAAAACCACAGCATTCCTCCTGCCTTAGCCTTCCAAGTGATAAGACTGAAGGCATGAGCCACCAAACCAGCTAAAATCATTCCTTTCTGTTCCATCTATTATGCTTAGTTATGCCCAGAGCTCTTTACGCTGTAGTACACAAGGGTCTGATATGGCAGTTACCCAACTGCACTCTTTAAGCTTCTCATTCATTGTCTCTGTACTTCAAATGGTAGAAAGGCTGTGCTCTGGGACACAACCCATTTCACATGCCAGTCTTCCTCCCAATGAGTGCTCTTTATCCAAGTTCAAGTGTTTATCGGGTTTTTACCTTAAACGAAACGCTTACTATTTTGTAATGCATTGTTTTTGTTTTAATAGCTCAATGTTTTGTAATCAGGGATTTTAACTTTAAGTTATTCCATTCAAAGGACACTTTTCAACTTCATAATACTTCCAAAGGGTTAAGTTACACCACAAGCTTTTAGAGAATTAAATATAAGTGACTTCTGTACAGTGTCACTGAAGGTAGCCAAACAAAATGATAGGTCCCTTGTGGACCTTAGCCTAATTAATTTATTTATTACTGCACTGGCTTGTATAGTTATTGGGAAGTTTTAAGAGGACTCCTGGATCCTATCATTTGAGAAATTAGTGATCAGATCAGCTCCAGTTAAAAGCAAGACATGATGGACTTGGTTCTTTCCATTGCAATGTTTCCCATTTCAAAGTGTTAAGTATACAATTCATACATAGCTTCAGACACAACTCTCAGAAGTTCTTGTCCACTTTTTTTTTTTTATTTTTGAGAATGGCTCTTACAATGCAGCCTATGACTGACATCAAGTCCCCATGTAACCCAGAATAGACTCTAACTCATGGTCTTCCTGCAACAATGTCCTAAGTGTTCAGATTACAGACCGGCTTTAGCTTAACTGACTCTGTTATTATCACTTAAAACAAGTCCACCTAGGGGAGAAAAGGTGGTTCAGCAGTTAAGAGCACTCACTGTCCTCTCAGAGCATCTGAATTTGGTTTCCAGCATCCACAACAGGGGGCCCTCAATCTCCTGTAGCTCCAGTTCTAGGGGATCTGTGCTCTCTGTCTTTCAGCCTCTGAGAACACCAGACATGCATATGGTGCACACACATATATACAAACATTCACATAAACATAGAAAATAAACAATAAAACAAATTCCTCTCAAAATGTACCACAAAGATAAACACCACCTTAGCAAAACTGTACTTACTTAAAGTGCTACTAAGTATTTTTTTTGGGGGGAGCACATAAATTTACATCTCAGTACCACTACTGCTAATTTTCCTAGTTGGGTGCATTGCATAAATTATTCATTACTGCTTATATTGTTTTAATGAACATGAAGGATAATGAGTAAAATACCTTCAGGATAGAGTCTGATAGCTACTTAGTGAGTTTGGATTGTCATGCCAGCCTGTCCCACACTTCCCTGATTTTTAAATGTAATGTTTGTCTTTCTGGGTCTGGGTTGCATCACTCACTATAGTGTTTTCCAGTTCTATCCATTTCCCCACAAATTTGATAATTTCATTCTTCATTACCACTGAAAAAAATCTAATATATATAATATATACAATATACACTTTATACATAGCTTCAGACACAACTCTCAGAAGTTCTTGTCCACTTTGTTTTTGAGACTGGCTCCTACAATGCAGCCTATGACTGATATCAAGTCCCCATGTAATCCAGAATAGACTCCAACTCATGATAGCGCACGCGTGCGCGCGCACACACACACACACACACACACACATATGTATATATATTACATGTTTATTATCTATTCCTCAGTCGATGGACACATAGACTGTTTCACGTCCTAGCTATTGTAAATAGAACAATGATGAACTTAGATGAGCATATGTCTCCACAATAGGAAGTGAAGTCCCAGTATTAGTATAATGGGATCATGTGATAATTCCTAGCTTTTTGAGAAACTGCTACACCAATTTTCCTAGTGGCTGCACACATGTGGTGTGTGTTTCCTGTTCTCCACATCCTTCTTATCATTTGTTGTATTTTATTGTCTCAAACAGCCATTCTAAATAGGGTAAGATTAAATCTCAAAGTTGTTTTAATTTCCAGTTTTCTGATGTATAAGTATGGTGAACAATTTATAATATTTCTTAGCTATTTTCATTTATATTACTTCTAAAAACTCTCTGCTCAGTTCTGCAGTCCACTTTTTATATGTGTTATTTGATTTTAGCTATTTAGTTTTCTGAGTTCTTTGTATATTCTAGATATCAATCCTTTGTTGGATAAAACGTAAGTTTTCCCATCTTCAGGCTTCCTTTGCACTCAATTAACAATTTCCTTTGTGGTACAGAAGTTTTCTAATTTCATGAAATCCCTCCTGTTAATTGTTGGTCTTAATTCCTGGACAACCAGAGTCCTATTCAGAAATTTCTTACCTGAGCCTATATCCTGAAATGTACTCTCTGCTTTTTCTTCTAGAAACTTTAGCGATTCAGGCTTAACACTGAAATCCTGATCATTTGGAAATGACTTCTGTGCAGGTTGAAAGAGAGGATCAGTTTCTTTTTTTATATTTATTTATTATATTTATGTTTTAATTTTACACATCAGCCATGGGTTCCCTGTCCTCCCCCCTCCCGCACCCTCCCTCACCTTTCCCCCATCCCCTCCCCTCCATTCCCATCTCCTCCAGGGCCAAGACTTCCCTGGGGATTCATTTAAACCTGGTGGATTCAGTACAGGCAGGTCCAGTCCCCTCCTTCCAGGCTGAGCAAAGTCTCCCTGTGTAAGCCCAAGGTTCCAAACAGCCAGCTCATGCACTAAGGACAGGTCCCTGGATGCCTCCCAAACAGTTCAAGCTATTCAGTTGTCTCACTTATCCAGAGGTCCTGATACAGCTGGTGGCTCCACAGCCTTTGGTTCATAATTCATGTGCTTCCATTCATTTGGCTATTTGTCCCTGTGCCTCTCCAATCTTGGTCTCAACAATTCATGCTCTTACAGTCCCTCCTCTTTCTCGACAACTGGACTCCTGGAGCTCCACCTGGGGCCTGGCTGAGGATCTCTGCATCCACTTCCATCAGTCACTGGATGAGAGGTCCAGCAAGACCATTAGGGTGTTTTGCCATTTGATCACCAGACTAGGTCAGATCAGGCTTTCTTTCAACCACTGCCAGCAGTCTACAGAGGATGTATCATTGTGGATTTCTGGGGACCTCTCCAGCACTCTGCCTATTCTTGTTCTCATGTAGTCTTCATTTATCATGGTCTGTTATTCCTTGCTCTCCCTTTCTGTTCTTGATCCAGCTGGGATCTCCTGCTCCCCTAAGCTTTCTTTCCCTCAAACCTTGCCCTTCATTACTCCCACTGTCGTCCAGGTTGTTCATGTAGATCTCATCCATTTCTCTGTCATTGGGCGATCCATCCCCGACCTTAAGCTCTACTATAGAGCTACCGTAATAAAAACAGTTTGGTACTGGCATAAAAACCGTCATGTGGACCAATGGAATCAAATTGAAGACCCTGACATTAACCCGCACACCTATGAACATATAATTTTTGACAAAGAAGCCAAAAATGTTCAATGGAAAAAGGAAAGCATCTTCAACAAATGGTGCTGGCATAACTGGATGTCAATGTGTAGAAGCCTGCAAATAGATCCATATCTGTCACTGTGTACAAAACTTAAGTCCAAGTGGATCAAAGACCTCAACATAAATCCAGTTACTCTGAACCTGATAGAAGAGAAAGTAGGAAGTAGTCTAGAACGCATTGGCACTGGAGATCACTTTCTAAATATAACACCATTAGCACAGACACTGAGAGAAACAATCAATCAATGGGGTCTGTTGAACTGAGAAGCTTTTGTAGAGCAAAAGGACTCGGTCAACAAGACAAAGCGACAGCCTACAGAATGGGAAAAGGTCTTCACCAACCCCATATCTGACAGAGGGCTGATATCCAGAATACATAAAGAACTTGAGAGGATCAATTTCATCCTTCTACATGTAGATATATCCAGTTGTGCCAACACTATTTGTTAATGATGTCATCTTTTGGCATCTCTGTCGAAAATCAGTTGACTATAGGTATTCAGACTCATGTCTGGGTCCTCAGTTCAGTTTCCTTGATCAGTGTGTCTGTTTTTGTGCCAGCACCGTGCTGTTCTTACTGCTATGACTGTGCATTATAATTTGAAATCGGGAATAGTGAAATCTGCAGTAGTATTTTTTTTATTGTTTAGGGTTGTGTGTGCTATCTGGGGTCTTTATGTTTCCATTTGAATTTTAAGGGTTTTTTTTTTTTTTCCTGTAAAGAATTGTATTGGAATTTTGTGGGGGATTGCAATGAATATGTAGATTGCTTTGGATATTTTTTTCGTACAGTTGTTGGGGGATAACCTTGTTTTATATTCTTAGCACATATAAGTTATCAGATATATGTGTTGCAAATATTTCTCCAGATTATATTTTACATATTTGTTTTCTTATCTTTCAAACAGCAGAAACTTAAACTTTTATGAAGTTCAATTTTTTCCCCTTTTTGCTTTGTTATTAACAAGGCTGAAAAGACAGTGTACATATTCCATAAAGGAAATCCTCACAAGTTTCTACCAAACCCACGATACTACAAATCTTGGCTCACCCTTTGAAATTCCTCTAAAGCACTCAGGCTTTAGTGTTTATGTCAATTATTCAGAGTTAATTTCTGTGTATGGTGTAAATTCATGGCTAAAATTAATTATAATTAAGCACAAAATTTAATAAATTAATCTGTCTATAATCAAGCACCATGGAATTCATATTTGTTCTTTTTCTTCAATATTATTTTTATGATATGCTCATTGATTTTCCATTTGAAGTTTCTCACATAAATTTTATGATCAGTTTTTCAAATTTTATATAATAGCCTGTTGAATTTCTATAGATGCTGACTAGGATTATACAGAATTATGAAACAGTTTAGAGAGAAATGAATTTATTTCTTCACATCTAATAATTGTGACACTCATTCCGATTTCCTAAACCATTAATTAAGAGATTTAGTTCTGAATATGATAAAATTGATGAGCAGACTTGTCCAACATGAGAGCAGGTATTCACTTTCCTGTCTAAACAGGATTGCTCGACATTTTTCATGTCTATTCTGTTTCTGAGTAAAAAGTTTCTCTAACTTCTTTTAACCATGAGAATGTTTTGGTAAATTGTTTCAAGAATATTATTTTCATTTTCTTTGTTAAATTTATAGGCTGAAGTCTTTCAGAATCTCCCCCTAAAGCCTTCCTAATGTCTATAGGCTTGCTAGTATTGTCTCCTCTTTTATTTTGTATTGGAAAAATCTCTCCTAATTATTGATAAATCTCTCTAAACAGTTATAAAATTCATTCATCTTTGTAGTGAATCAGGTTTTCATTTTGTTAACTTTTTAATTTTTGCATGCTTTATATTTCTTTTATTTTTAAGCTCAACTTTGTTATTTCCTTTCTTTACTTAATTTGTATCTACTTTATTCTTTTCATAACCCTGATTATTCTATTCTACAATGTAAATTTTATTTTTCCTCTTATAATTAAGTTATTTAATTTAGAAGCTGAAAACCTTCTCTTAACTGTATCTGCTATGCTGTATTTTAATTTATTCACAATATTTCCCATTTCTCTTTTGATTTCTTTCTTGAATAGCATATATTTAGGATACAATTTCCCACAATTATAAATTCACACAGATATTTTAAGAAATTGAATAATATTTTAACTCTTTTCCAGGAATACAATACATTACTGGACATTACTGACTCATACTTTGTGATGTAATATATTGTATAGTTGACTGAATAATTCATGTGTGTTAAAATTAATATACATTTTGTTGTGTTTCATTCATGATAAAGGTCAGTTAGTTCATACTGGGTGACACTTTCCATGTAGTTCTTTTTTGGAACTGAGAGAAGGGCTTAGAAGTTTCTCATTATGATTGTGAATTTGTTTCTTGGGCAGTTTTTTCTTTTTTTTTTTTTAAATTTTTTGTCTCATATTTTAAGAGATCTATCCTAATTGTTTAAACATACGTTTAGTATTCTTATATCTTTGTAATACATTGATCAGTTAAGAAGCATTCCTTTTTATGTTTCATCTATACTTTACCTAGAGTCTTCTAAGCCTGTTACTAATATGAATAGCTTTAAAAATGCTGATTACATGGGTGGTGATATTTTATTTGTGATGAAATGTGATATTTTATTTGTATGTTATTAATAAAGTTGCCTGGAGATCAGAGGTCAAATAGCCATTAGCACAGGCCCTCATTCCAATTTCATGGCAGGCAGAGTCTCTGTGTGCTCAAGGACACAGCCAAGTGTTGTGAAATGAGCCTTTAATCCAGTACCAACCATAGAGACCTGGAGGTCTGTTTAGACAGGCAGTGAGGAGGAAATCATGTGGCTGGGATTAGAGCCAATGAGAAGGCAGAATAGAAAGGCAATAAAAACACAAGTCAGACAGGAAAAAAAATTGCTCAGGGGAAGCTACTGCTGGTGGTAAGCTAAAGCTAGTTGTGGATATTGCTCTGATCTTTTTGGCTATTTCCTCTGTATTTGGCTCTGTGTTTCTTATTTAATAAGACTGTGTAGAATTTCGTCTACACATGTAACGTATTTTCTACCTTTACATCTATATTGTCTTCATTTTTATGGCTGTGTATTCTTTTACATAGCATCCAGCTGGATTTATCGTTGCTTATTAAATCTGTCTATCTTTGCATTATAGTAATTTACTTTTAATATAGCTATTGTATTAAGTTGTAGTTAAGTCACCCACCATCTTGTTAGTTTGCATATTGTGCCATTTCTGTGTCATTCTTCTTTACTCTTTCCCTGGATGCTTGCTCATATTCCACTTTGTCTGTCTTCTCTCTGGTGTCTCAACTGTGTTTATAGTTTCGCCCCTCACTGCCTTGCCCCTTCCTCCTCTCTCTCTCCTATCATGGGATGTTCAGGAATGAGAATATAACTCAGCAATACAGTGCCTGTCTAGCATGCTTGAGACCTGGATTACCACAAAGACAGAAAAGAAAACCAATCAAGACACTGCCACACTTAGTAAACAGATTCATTTTAGAAAAGTTATATTGTTCCACGGTCCTTCAAAAAATACTGAGTGCTACAGGGCTGATGACGTGGGTTGTAACTTAGATAATGCCAAGTATGTTAGGTTATGTCCAAGTTCATCATACTATAAACATGTTGAAATAACACTTTCTGTCTATTTGTCTAAAATTTGTGAATTCCCTTCCACAATTCTTTTTTGTTTTTTGAGACAGGGTTTCTCTGTATAGCTTTGTGCCTTTCCTGGAACTCATTCTGTAGCCCAGGCTGGCCTCAAACTCACGGAGATCCACCTGGCTCTGCCTCCCGAGTGTTGAGATTAAAGATGTGTGCCACCACTCAGCTATCATCCACAATCTTAAACCATGATATTATTTTGCATACAACAGTAAATGTTTTAATTAGGTAAGAAATGAGAGAGAACATCTTGAAGTTGTGTTTTCCTTTCCAACCATTTTGAGTCTTTGTATCTGCTATTAGGTTTTCTTTGACTCCAAGGATTTGAAAATAGCTGTGGTGCTATTGATGTCTGATGTTGATAAGTTGCTTGATAAGAAATCCTTTACCTCCGTTTTAAGAGCTATTCTTGACAGATATAGAATTTTAGAAGTTTTCTTCTTTTTATAATGTAAAGTATTATTTCATTATTCCTATGTTGTGTTCCTAACAAAAGTGCCTACTTTTTGTTTGTTTGTTTGTTTGTTTCTGATACTATGATTTAATGTATTTTGTTCTGTTTTTTTTTTTAAGTTTTCATTATTATTATTATTATTATTGGTTTATAACTGGCTTCCACCCATCATGGTGTTATTTTACTTGTATTTATCTCTTTGGGGATAGCCAAGTTTCCTGGAACTTCTAAGTTTATTTTGTTTATGCCAGTTTTGGATATATTTTCTGTTACTGTTTCATCCACAAAACTTTGATCACCCTTTTGGAACTCTAATTCATTAGAAATCTTAAAAACCAGCTCCCTGTCACTAATCCCAGATTGTGTTCTCCTCAGCTATGTTTCCTGTAAGGATAGTTTCCTTATCACTGTCATGAAATCCCTTCATCCTTTCTTGCTGTTAGTCTGTAGGCAAGTCAATCTAGCAAGCTCTTATCCCACAGTCTGCACATAGCTACTGCTATATATTTGCCTTCTCTCAGCACATGTGAAGCACATGGCTGTGATGCTTTGGCCAATTCAGAAAGGTGTTTGCATTCCATCTACTACTTCCCTCATTCCCATTGTAATGTGGTTGTTTCTATTGAGTAATTTCATCCTAATTATTGGTAAGTTTTATGTTTCTTTATATATTTAGTAATTTGTTTTTAAACACTGAGCTGTGTTGTTATATGGATTTTGCTGTCTACACGGGTATTGAGTTCTTGCTTTATAACTTCCTTCTGTTTGTGTTTGTTTGCTCTTGCTTTATCTCATTTTTTCCCAAGGTTTCTGTATAAATCTTTCTTCCTGAGCAGTCTGAAGGAAAGTTTAAATTAGTGATGGCCTAGGGCTTTCTCTGAGAACCCTGCTAGTCTTTTCATTCAAGACTTTTAAACAATTGACCCCCAATATTACCAACTTGCCTTTTTAATGCACTTTATGCTGCAATCAATGAGGTCCCTTATTTTGCTTATATTTTTGGTCACTTTTGTGTAAGGTTGCCTATTCTCCGTGTTCTGTCTGTTTCAATTAAACACTCTTTCCACGTGAAAACCAGCTGCCAGTGTCCCCTGAAGCTTCCTTTGAGCACTTCCCCCAGAAGCCATTTACTGCTTCTTTTCTTTACTGCGGAGTGTCTTAGTTTGTTTTTAATTATTATACCTTGCATTGTAGGGATTGGAAGTCAAATCATTTCCCTTTTTCTGAGTTTATTCATATATAAAATCAGAAAATGAAAGTGTCCAGATTTCTCAGATAATTTTTCAGTTTTGTAATAAAATATTGTGTATGCCAAGTTATTATTGTTATTGTAACTATTCTCATGGTCATCTTGTCAGTTATAAACAAATTCAAGTACCCATATGTTATCCCCAAATATATATTTTTCAATATTTTATATATAAAATAAATGATATTTTAATTCAAATTATTTGAAAACTTCTCTTGATATGTTTTGATTTTTCTTATAGACTCTCTGGGTTAATGACTGAACAATCAGAAAATATTTGTCAATATTCATTTATTAATGACTCTTAGGTTTCCAGTAACATGCTAGGTACTTTGGGCCTAACAATATTAACCACCAATAATAATATACACATTACTTGGAATATGTCCTAGTTTTGCTCAACACATTTATGTATATGAATTCAAAACCATCTTAGAAACAGGTGTTTACAATTTTATCCCCATTTTTGCATAATGAAATGAAGGTTTAGAGATGTTAGATAATCAACCTGATCATAAACTCCATCCTGGCTGCACATGGCACTGGGAGCTTTTAATAATTATCATTTCCTTTTGTACTCATACTATTTAACTCAGGTTCTCTGGGTCAAAACCTAGTCTTCAGCATAGTAAAGTATCTTTCCAGGGGCTCCTTCTAGATGACTGGAGCTGAGACTCTCTGCCCCTGAGCAATTGTTTTATGTTAAGCAAGAGTTTATAAAACTTTCCACCCAATGTGAGCTTGTAAATGCATTGGGCAGACACAGGCATGAAACAACAAAGCAATAGTACAGAGGAGTTAGGAGCTTACAAAAGTGAACACTGGACTATGTAGCCTACTGTTGAAGCAGCAGGTTTTGAGAGAACAGAATTCAATTACAATTCCTAAATGTGAACACATTTGCATGTGAAGGACAACCAAATGCTTTCTCCCTAACGCGACAGAGACACTTTTACATTGCAGGCAGAATGTGCCCAGTCTAAGAAAGGCTTCACTGTTCAGCTAGACTGGGGGGCACATGTTGACTTAAAGACTTTTAATGTTGTATGTTTGAAAACTTAGTGTTAGTTAAAGGCAGGGCAGATGCCAGACAGAGTGACCCTGTACAGCCTCTCAGCCCAGGAGTTCTGTGACATGCTCAGGATGCAGACAGCTCATCACTGTGAGAAACTGAAGCAGCTGTTGTGTCCTGCTAAGCCAGACTGCCTGCCTCCTCCAGCCATTCGCCATGAAGCTCCCTCAGCCATCAAAGCACGTTTCAATTCTTGTCCCTCAATAGCAAAATTCTGAAGAACATTAGTGCAGTAGCTGAGAGCAGCAGAATAACTCACTCTACCCAGTGCTCATCAAAGCAAAGCCATCTGGTTAGCCGTTCGTCATCCTTACAAGTCCATATCCCATCAAAATAGATAAATTAGGTGTGAGAGGCTGAGCAATCAGTGCCCTGTAAACAAACTGAGAGAAGTAAGTTTTAAGTGAATGGTGGGAACTTGTGCTTGCTGAGAATGCACCCAGTCCACCAGGAGTGATGGAGACACCCAGCAAGATTCTTGTGGATACAAAGGAAGAGTATGATGAGCATCCCAGGAGTGGCTAATTAGAAGGAAACTTCCTGATGCTGTTCACTTGTGTTAGAATCGACCTGTTGGGAAAGGCACCTCGGTGTTTTTCTTCTGGTTCTCTCTCTGCCACCACACCCTCTCTAAGAGCTGGCCATGGAGGGTAGCCAAGCGAAGACATAGGAGGCAGAGGATGAGGAATATGTACAGAAAATGACTGTAGACACATCTGATCAAAATGTAAAATCTGACATTTATCTGTTTGCAGTACTGCAGAAAGGTGGTCTTGCCTCCATGGATGGGCTAGGAAGCAGTGCTTTTCTATTAAGGGTAAATAAAATGAGGGTAAAATTTTAAGTTGAGGAATTTTTATGTTGCTAGAAGGCAAATTACTACATGCAGTAGTACAAAAGAACAGGGGTAAACAATACAATATGCTGTGGGTTGCGAATGCATGTGCGGTAATGTCATGAATATATTAACTCCCTTCATTGTCAAGGCAAGTGACAGAGGCTGCCTGAAATTCAGAGAGGAGCTGGCTGTCACTCTGCAGCTCAGACACTTGGAGTCACATCTTTCCTAATAACAAAGTCTATTCTGTTTACATTTGACATGGTGAGCAAGAAGTGCCGTTGTTGCTTTTTATGAGGAAATGAATGAAGTCATGAATGAATGAAGGAGCGAATGACTAGCTGGAGCCTCTCCATGAAGCGCATCCTGAAGCCACTGGTTTTCCTTGTTTGAATAAAAACAAATCATCTCTGACAGGAGCACATTTAGATGAATTTTTTAATATTCTGGCAATGGGTTGTATTTATTTATTTTAACTATGTCAACACACTGAATATTTCTGACTCTAGGTCCCAGCAGTGTTTAATAAAAGAAACCTGGAAAGCAGTGCAGTGTCAGAATTGGGGAGGGGGCAGTGGAGGAGAGCTAGTGGAGACTGGGGGATTCCAGGATGGTGCCAGGGAGGGCTGGTGAAAGATCAACATCAGTTCTGCTCACACTGAGGGACATGGTCTGGTTATCTTGCTGTTTCCCATATCCTAATGTTTAACTGAGGCAAGAAGGTAAATATCTCATTGTGCTTCATAGTGTCAGAATAGGATCCTGAACAACGCTCTCCAAGTGAGGGAGGGGAAGAGCCGGAGGCGGATTATTAGGTTGGAATTAAAATGCAGACGAGATTCATTAAATTGTTGACCCTCCTCCCCACTCCAAAAAAAAAAAAAAAAAAAAAGAAAAAAAATCAGGTTGCCATCTTAAATTGACAGCATTAGAGATGAATTATGTGCACTGATTAGTAAGTGAATGTTTTTAGCATTATGATAGTGGCACCTGCTAGTTATGTCCACACTGAAGAGGCTCTCAAAACTCCAGTGTTTCCAATAATAGACATTAGCTAAAAGTTGTGCACAAGGGTCAATGCAGGGAGACATCACTTTCTTACATAGTTGGGATGTTTAAAATATTGCTGTGATCCCTTTTGCCGGTTCCCTCTGCAATGCACCCCCCTCCTGTATATCCATCAAAAACAAAAAACAAAAAAAAAAAACAAACCAAAACCAAAACAAACAAACAAACAAAAAACCATTTACTCACTTCAACAAAGCAAAGGGAATTTAATCAGATCAAAACCAAAACGCTGGAGAGTGAATTCCAGAGCAGGAACAAACAGCAGCTCACCATCGAGAACCATGTGATTTAAAATGATTGCAAAACACGTGTTGTTCTTTCCAGGTTCCAAGAAAAATGGCAATTTTATCCAATTTGGGTGTTTGCCAAAGGTGCCATTTCACCAAATGTAGCTGCAGTCATAAAAAAAAATAAATAAAAAAGGAAGCTTCCAAGTAGATTAACTGGCTTTGCTGTATTATAATGGTGCTTTAAATGAGCAATTTGAGACAATTAACCTGGAACAGGCACTTCTCAGTGCTTTATCCCTTTAACGGTTTGGGTTCTTCAAACAAGAACAGAGAAAATGAAAACTGGCTCCTTCCCATCGTAGCATCCTCTCTACCACTTTGTGAACATGCCTATGATCCATAAGGAGCATGTAATGGAAAATCTAAGCTATGTAATTTGAGATGTAATCCTCCATCAACCAAATAAAATCATTTAAAAAATTAATGGGTGTTTATGTGGCTGACTTAAGATGAAACTCTGTTCCAGCTTTTGGTAATTCTACTTCACTCTATCCTTGGATACTAATGCATATTTTTCATCTATGAGCCTGTTATGTACTGCAAAGTAGAGGGAGGATATCCTTTGGAATTATTAAAGCACTAAAATCCTTTCATACTATCTAGAAATACTGGTCTATTTTTAATATTATATTTAAAATAGCTAGGCAGAAGAAAAAACAAAATAAATTTTGTCAGTTGAGATTAAGAGAGCTGAGAACATCCTTATGATGATCATGTAATTACTCATTAAATATTTGAGTGCCTACTATGTGCCTGAAGTTGTGGGAGGAAATATGGAGTTGATTGATCATACCCGCTGTTATCGTGAATGTGTTGTGAAATGATGATCAAGAAATGTTGTGCAGAATGAAGAGAAGCCAGAGCTGTCCAGGGATGCCTTCTCCTGAGGGTGTAAATCAGAGGAGAATAGAGAAAATAACATTTAAACAATTATTTGAGGAAGATTTGAATTTTTATTAGGAAGTCCTAGTGGAGGAGGAATCTTCACGCCAAGAAGACAGGAGAAAATAAAATGCCTGTTTCTGGCTGGGAGTTGAACTTTGGAATGAGACATGGTTTTGGCTTCAAGGTGCTCGAGGCCACAAGTTCCTTTTCAGGAAGAAGGTTATATTGCACTTCATCAGCCAGAAGTGACAGAGAAGCACAATGATGCTGCAGAAAAGGGGGAGGTCATTTTGGTAGAAGTCGATGGGTGTGATCTTAATTGAAATAGACTCTGTTCTTTCACACTGCTCTGTCAGCGTTTCAGACTCTCACCTGGTTCTGTGCTTGGTTATCTGAACATCATTTTCTCTTACCTTAGTGATTTTGTGAGGGATTTTTCTTTTCTTAACATCCAAATTTTGTGGTGTTCTTGTTCTGTCTTCCAAAGCTCCTTTCTCTACATCACACCCAAACTCATGCTATAGATGACCTGTTGTTGGCTCCTGGCTCCTATCTTTGACCTTGATTTTTCCCTTGACCCCTGGATTCACGTCTCTGACTTTCTACTTGGTACTTCTCTTTGAAAAACTAACAGAGGTCTTAAAATGAAGGTGGTCACAGCTAAATCCCAAATACCCTGTCCCTAGACTCCCCATCTTTCTGCTGACCACCTCCTGCCCTTCCACAATAAAACCTTCCAAGATAATTTTCTTTCTGTGGAGTTCTATATTTACTTCATTTTTTTTAAAAAAGAATGAAGAGCTGAGATTATCCCTCAAAGTGAATCTGAGATAGGCTCTTTTGCCCTATTTTCTGTAATGAGTTTCCCGACCCATCCATTCATTTAACAAATAGCTTTTGGGCATGGTAGAGTTCAAACCCAGGTGGATTAGACACCATTCTTGATCTCACAATGTTACTGTTACATACCTGTAGGTATAATAGTGGGTTTTCCAAAGTCATGACTCTTTCAACCAGTTTAATAAAATCCAACCTCCAATTAATATCACAAAGAAAATAAAGTGTCTGTTGTTAATTCCATCATGTTCTCAAGCACATGCCCCACAGGCAAACCCAGGCTGGTAAATCATTTGAGAGGAGTCAAACCCTCAAGCTTATTTTACACAACCAGGTGAATAGATTCCACTGACATATGCCTTTCAGACTGAAGTCATGGGAGTGACATAGGCATTTGTCCCTTCTAGGATTTTTATATGTTTTGGTTTCTTTCTTTCTAATCTTCTGCATATACTCATTAGTCAATGAGTACTCATTTGCACTACTGAGATGTTGGAGAAAAATAGCCTGTACACATATTCTCTATGCCACCAGTTGAGAAGTCTAATTAGGAAAACACACACACACACACACACACACACACACACACACACACACACACACCTTGCAAAAACAAGCCTCAGGTGCATAGACTAAAGCTGAGGGACGCCGTTGAGAGACAGGAGTGGGTATGGACTGGGACAGCTGTGGGCTCCCTGCAGGTCTGTGAAGAAAAGGTTAGCTCTCTTTCTGAGCAGTGAAGAAAAGGTTAGCTCCCTTTCTGAGCAGTGAAGAAATGGGGACATAGCTGAGAAGGCATAAAGCCTGTTCCTGCCTGCAATAAGGGAGGCAGAGGGAGGCGTGTTGAGAGGTAGGATGAAGATGAAGTCACAGGGACCAGTGAAGAGCTTGGCCTTGTTTCTGTACAAGTGGGGAAGCCAGGAAAGACAATGAAATTAGATGGGCACTTAGCAGATCATGTGAGAGCTGTGTGCTTGTGAACTGGACATGATTAGTAAGGGCAGTCTTCCTGGTGCTGTGACTGTGCTGTTGAACTGGTACTGGTGAACTAGAGCTGTTTTGCATTTTAATGTGCACATAAGCCTTGTCTTTGTCTATTTGTTTGGAGGCCTTTATATATTTTCATATTTTTTACTCATGAGGTTTTAAAAGAAAATTGTGGCCACTTATTTATGGTTTGACTCTAAGCAAGTTCCTTAACCAGTCTGCTTTGATTTTTCTCAACAATAAAATAAGGGAAAGAAAAGATTACCCTGTTTAAAATGTGTTTGGAAGGACTGAAGAGGATTTCACATATAATAAGCTTAGTCCTAGCATGCCTACCTTGTATAATTCAAAATAAATAAATGTTAATATTAGTATTACTTTAATTAAACAATGAGACTAATTAAAAAGTACAGATTTCACCCTACGTAAAGCTGGGAATATGATGGCTCCTGTATTTCCTGATCTCTTTGCGATTTAGTAAAACAGTATATTAAGGCTATTTGAAGAAAAATAAAAGGTGTATAACTTTTATGGCTACATTGCCATTTTTGTTGCTATTTTTGTTTGTTTTTCAATACAGAGTTTCTCTGTGTAGCCCTGGCTGTCAGGAACTTACTCTGTATCCCAGGCTGGACTTCCTGAGTCTTAAGATTAAAGGTGTGCACCACCACCACTTATAGCGCCATCTACATACTCAGCCTGACTTGGAAACAGAAGACCCTTCTGGAGTCTAACCTACTGATAATGGCAGACCAGACTTCTGTATTGGAACAACCATAACTATGGCTGTGAGTTATTGATGTCACCTCTCCTTGTGACTGAAGCCACATTCAGACACATTTCGTTGTTGGCAGTTTTTTTAAGGTAGTTGTCCTCTGGGGAGCCATCTTGCCATTCCTTCCTTTTCCAGGGCTTACAAAGTTCATTCTAGCATGTGTGTCCTGCTGATAGTAACCCTGACACTTTATATTCAGCACTGACCACAGCATCTCCTCATTTAAACCTCATTACATCTAGTGATAATAACTATCCCCATTTTGTAGCTGAGGAAACGGGCTAAACAGCATTTGTGATGCCTGGAAATTGGTCTTCAGTGTCCCAGGGTATGTAACCATAGGGCTTTAGTGACTTCATTAAACCACTAGTAGCACCATATACTGGCTATTGACAATAATATGTAATATTACTTTGGTTAACTGAAGAACATGGGACATGGAAACAGCCATTTGTGCTTTATAAAACCCTGTTTAGCTAAAACAATAGTGATAGTATGCTTTGGAAATACTAGCATCTAGCCCAAAATCAAAATTAGAGGTATTAGCATGCTAAGCTGAACTACCCCTTAACCTATTGATTACGAAAACAGAAGAAAACAGCACCTTTTCAAGTTTTTTTCCTTTTCAGAGTAATTGGATTCAAATTCACATCTGTAGCATTAAACCAGTGTTTTCAACATTTTTTCCCTCCCAATTGTTTAACCTCCATCTACATCTCTGGCGTAAATTTCAGCCTGTATTTGTGAATATTCGGATAAGCGCTTTGCCTCTAACGGTATTGTTCAGGGCCTGCCATCATTGTTACAGCTGTAATTGTAACTATCAAGACACAACTCTTTGTAATTAGAAAGTCAAGATGGTATTCAGCAGCATGGCAGCCCAGACTTACATTTGTTAGGCTATTAGAAAAAGTGTTTACAGAGAAAACAGTGTCATTGTTTAGTGCTCTTAATTGACCATCTGCCTGGTGAAGAAATGTTCAAAGAAGGATAAATACGACCATAGGACACTTATTTATTTATTTTCTTTGTGGAGTGAGAAAATTAGGAAAAGCAGCGGAGGAGACAAACTAGATAAGACATTGCTAAATCCGGCTGCAAGGGAAATCAGGCTAGGCATACGTTTCTTTTCTTAATTCTTTTACTGTCAAGACAAAGACCCAGAGACCCCTCAGGGTGGGTTTCAGAAGCATGCTTTGGACTGCCCTGAGTTCCTTGAAATATGGCTTTTATCCCCTTTTCCTCATTGTCTCCCACCATCCTCTTTTAGGGCTTTGGGCTCTAACCACCCTGCTTTGTTCTCCAAGACAGAGTCTCAGATAAATGCTCCCTCCTCGGAGATTCTCCCTAAGCAATTTCATTCCACCCTCCTCTCTTCCTTCCAGCTATGGAAATGTCACCCATTCTGTCTAGAGCTGGGCCCAGTCTTCTTCCCGCCCCTCCTCCTCTGTCTTTTTCTGACCATCCAGGAAGAAAGAAATCTTTCTTTGCTCTGAACTTCTGTAGCACTTATTATTTTTCCATTCACTTGGCACTGGAAAGTGACCTGTCTGGTGATGTTCTTCTGTCGCGCTGGAACCGTTATTCAAATGCAGTCTTGCCATTTGCATCTTCATATGCTTCTGTTTTGACTCTCCCCTTAGATTGTAAAGTTCTCTTCATAGATGTGTGTCTTATTCTTCTTTGAATTCCCCCCAAAATGCCCATCACTCTTCCCTGTTTTAAAAACTGGATTCTGAAAAGCAGACTAACACTTGTGGTCCTGTGAAATGTCTATCATTTATCTTTTGACAAAGCCAAAAGTACCCAGGCTGATTGGCCCTCAAGACATATTATAATTCTCTTACATAAACACACCAAGCACCTACTACTGTGAGTCAATTCTCTGCTGAGCACTGGGCATGCAGGCAGGGTCCACTGTGACCCCATGCCTGGCAGAACTTACCTGTGGGCAAAGATCTCCACAAAGTCACATGTTGGAAAGAACTAGGAACCCTATCGGGATCTAAAAATAGGCTTCTTAGAATTTAATTCAAGTAAACCTGAGTTCCTCAGACCAGGCCTGTCTACAGCCACCAAAACAGCAGGCTCACAATGATGAGCTTGCTTTGTCATGTCACATTGCTGCACGTCTTGGAGAAAAGGCCATAGCAATTACTCTTGCCAAGAGGAAAAACAGTATGTGGCACCCAGGACAGAGCCGAAACCAGACTGAGTAATTTGGGTCTTATTCCATGTCTAAAAACCAAGGAGCATCTGGTCTTGAGGAGATTATGTGCTGTGCTATATGGGTGTCCTTCTGCCCAGGGTCTGAATTGAGCTTCCTCCAAAGACAATGAGTGACCAGGCTTATGCTCAGAGACCTGTCTCTTCCAGGATCACAGATGGAAGCCCCCATTACAGCCATGCACAGATTCACCACAATATGGAAACCCTTCAAGCAGGAAATGGAACAAAAACATGAAATATGACCTGACCCAATACCAGTCTCAACTATTAGTGGATAACTCTACTGATTATTTATTCTCTGTAGTTTTCTGGAGACAACAATCAGATGCATGCCAACATTCCTTGTAGCATCCTCTGTGATGATCTCTCCCTACCCCACTTGTCTGTTCTTAGAGGTTGTTATACATGCTATGTATTTTATACTATTTCTAAAACAGTGCTTCTACCAATAACTAGACCTGTAGTTAAAGCTGACACACCACGTGCAAGGGAATTCCAGTTGTATAAGTTTTATGCTTTCTACTGCCCTGCCATATTTACATTTTTTAAAAGTGCTTGTATTCATATATTTGTGGGAGGGGCACACACATGCCATGATGTGCACATGTGGAGGTCAGACAACAGCATATGGGACTTGGTTTTCTCTTACCTTATTGATTCTGGAATTGATCTCAGGCCATCAGGCTTGCATAGTGAGTCCTTTTTGCCCACTGAGCCCTCTTGCCCATCCCTGCCCTGCCCTCTCAAGCAGAAAATAACTTTTTCTTTCACAGTTCTGTGTCCTTGAAATATCCTTCCCAGCATCTCCTTAGAGCATGTCACTTAATTATTTTAATTCTCTGACCAAATTGAAATTTATCACTGAGTTCTTCTCCTGGTCAGTGTTTGAACAGCAATTCTCAGCCCAGACAACATTGCTGTATTCCAAAGCCAAGCTAATTGAGATCTTTCAATCCTCCACTGGTATATTTTGAGGACACATTGTGAGGCTCAGTGATTAATAACCTAGCTCTCTTTTAGGGATTCCTGGATAGGACCCTAACTGCATGATCTTAAAGCAGGTTTCTGAAGTTATTTCTACTCATAACCACTTTTGCCCAAGATATATATTCCTGTATCTTGATTCATAGGCATATAAATATGTATATAAATTTATTTACTGAAAATAAACCACAAATTTACTTTACAATAATTATTTGTCAAATCTATAATTTTGCCACTAAGGCAAATCTGCACACTAAGGAGATGAATGTACTTCTTCACTTTTACATCAAGATTAAATCTTGGCTAAATTTGATACTCTAGGTCAGAAAGCATCTTCAGCATTTTTCACAGTTGACTGGCACTTTGATTTCATGATGATCAGTGCCAAGAATGCCACCTTGCATCAATACCAAGAACAAAGTGGCAAGTGTATGTTTAGGACCATGTCAGAAACAGTTGAAAAAATATTGGCCAAATCCCAAGCTAAAATTCACTTAATGATTTTTTTTTAAATGAAACTCAAGTCAGGAACTCAAACAGCAGTGTTTAAAATGAAGCTTTCTAGCACTCTCCAGCCCAGCACTATACTAGGATGGGAGTTACATTCTGAGGAATGACGGACAGGAGGAAGAGAGGGACAGGAGGAAGAGAGCCTCTTCTTTTATAATTCATCCATTGTGTATCTATGAACAGAAGACTTCGTGTGTACAGCAGTGACTCCACACTTCACACTTGGCGGGACTCTGAGCTGAGTTGATTCAGGCAGCACTCATGGGCATTGCAGGGTATGGCACCATGTGCAGGGCAAAGGGTGCTTGTGATGAGTTTAAAACAGAGGATGAAGGGAAAGGAAGCAACAAGGCTTAGTGTTTCCCCAAACATCTTAGGCTCTTAACATGTTTAATTTGGAATTAATTTTTGGTTGCTGTGCAATCAGAAACCTTCTATTGTTTCCAAAGATTCTGTAGTCCTCACATTCAGTTTGCAAGCCTGTGTATGGCAGAGACCCACCGTTTGAGAGACTGGGACATAGTGAAAAGAGATTGTATTCTTGCTGAAGGCCATTCCAGCTTCAACTTGAATACAGTCTTCCTGATGGAGAATCCCATGGAAACTGCCTACGTCTATCCTAGGATCTAGAGGTCAAACCAGCTGTTTGTGCAGCACCTCCTCTGACTAACTGCTCATCTTCATTTTTGTCAAACTGCTTGCTGCTGAGAAGCACCCACTCTGCTGCCAAGAGAGATGCCAGGACGACATGGTTTCTGCCTTAAAAATAATGCAGTGTTCTGGACACTTGGGGCCATACTTTGGTCCCTGAACACTTGGGTGTGGTCCAAGGAGACTGGAATGAAGACTTGTGGTTGACTACACTATGTCTGAGTGGTCTTTTCTGGTGGGCTCCCTGTAACAGAATGTCTTAGCTCTGGGGTCCCCCAGTCCTGGGCTGCAAGAGTGGCCAGGGCACTGGGAAAGGAGACTGGACGAGGAGAACAAACAAGAAGGAAGTGTCACAAAATGCCAGCACCATAGCTAAGCCCTCTGTTTCCTATTTTCCACTTCTATCCCTTTCCTTAAATACTTCCCGTTTTCTACAATCTTTCCTACCCCTTTATATCATGAATAGAAAAACCCAAAGGTACCTACTCTCTATATTTTTCATTGACTTTGTCAAAAGCTCCCCCACACATGCTGCTTCTCTCTCCAACTTTTTCAAAGATTTGTGACAAATGTATCTCATTC
Source organism: Onychomys torridus (assembly GCF_903995425.1). Lineage (NCBI taxonomy): Eukaryota > Metazoa > Chordata > Mammalia > Rodentia > Cricetidae > Onychomys > Onychomys torridus. The sequence continues at coordinate 6,164,165 of NC_050452.1, read as the reverse complement.
ATTCGATACTCTCTGACAAATACAAATATATTTGTGTTTACTATCCTTCCTTGCTTTGTGCAAACTTTTTGGAGACCCATCATTTTTCTTAGCTATCTCAGTATCTATAAAACCTTTCTTTGTGAATAGGAGTGGTTCTCTTTATCTTTTTGCACCATGACAAGATCACATAGTCTAAAGGGATATAAGAAACCAAAGCCTACACAAAATATCAGATATAGACTATTGTTGATTTTAACATTAGAGAAATGAAACATAAAAAACTTAATATTGTAGTACCCTCGTCCAGGTTGAATTCTTACTTACTAAGGAATGAGCAGCTGACTTTCTCATATATTATGGTCAGAATAATTATGAGATTTAGGCAACACATTGGCTATACTGAGCTGTATCTGCAGAGGCACTGGTGTTTAGGATGATGCCTGGAAGAACAGGGCATACTGGTTGCAGGTATAGCACATGGGAGCTCGGCTGCATTGCCCTTCAGCCACCAAATAGAAAGACATTTGTTAGTATCTTGCAACAAGAATGGCAGTGATGAATCTTCCGTAATTAGTCCTGCAGCTTACTGACAACCTGGTGATGGTTGCAGCCTCAGAATCCACTGAGATGCAGGCTAAAATAAGGGAGAGATGGTGAACGGCTCAAAATGATGTCTGCTTTGAGCATGTGATGATGGGAGCACAGAGGGTACCCTAGTTATAATGGAGGCTGGGAATGTGGTACTTGGGTTCCAGTCCATATCAGGGCTGACACACATAAAGAGGATTACCATTGGTAGAGACTAGTGATAGGAAATTACAACATGTCCGCATGGTTGGGCTTGCCCAGCAGACCGCCTAATTATTTCTGGTTCAAAATAGCCATTTCCAGGTCAGAACATCTCGTGTGGCTAGGACTCCGTGGCTTTACATGGTTGTGTAAAGCGCGCGCATGTGCGCGCGTGCGGCCGTGTAATCTACGTGCATGCGTGGAGTAGCCACATGCGGTCCTGTACACATGCATGGCCCATTTTTTAAAAAGCCGGCGCCATTTTGCATAGGTCTCTCTTCTCTTCTCTCTCTCCTCTCTCTCTTGTCTCCTCACTCACGTGTGTGCTTCACACAGGCCTATCACCTCTATCCTCTTTAATAAAAACTCTTCTGTGGTCTTGTCGTGTTCGGGACGTTTTCTCACAGGGTAAGAGCACCACTAAATAACTAACAACTAGTCCATTCACAGTATCTATAACAAACTGGGAATAGATGAATAAAAATTAACTGCAATGAACTAAAAGCTTGCATCTTCCCTTTATTTTCCCAGAAAAAAAACATCAGTTATACTCAGTGGGTGGGGGTTCTTTGAAGGTCACATAGTAAGTGTGATGCTCAGAGAAGAGGGTGGGTTAGCAGAGGGCAAGCCAGGCCATCACCTTCCCCAGCCTTGTCATGCAGCACTGTCTCCTGAGTGGAAGGTAGAGTGAGGTCAGAGCTGGCCAGAAAGGCCCTGTCTCCTTGTGAACACATTTTTTACTGAGTTCTCTGCTTTGCTATTAAAGTAATAGGTGGATATATTTAACCTCACAAATGTATTACTTAGCCCTAAATCTCCCAGTTGAAGTTAGTGAAGTCAGGATTTAAGTTTAAAGGTTTAGCAATACACAGAATGCTAAGTTGAAAAAGAACCACTCTAGTTCTGAAAATTTGACCACATAGGAAAGAGCACTATAGAAGTTTTCCTTTGCTTCAGTGTAAGTCAGCTTTTGTAATTTGTTGGTTAATACTGAAACATTTTGTTTTAATATTACAGACCCATATTATTTATTTTAAACATTTTATTTTGTCTATTGTCTCATTTCTTTTCCAATGAAGCTACAAGAAATAATGTCATAAATACTGCCTTGAGTATCAAATACACTGCTTTTTTTCCTTTAGTGTCAAACTAAATAAATGAGCAATCTGTAGCCTCTTTACCTGAGTGTCTTGTTGGTCTGAGAGAGCTGGGGACAAGAAAAAAAAAAAGAGCTCTTATTATCAAGTCCCAAGAAGAGAGAAGGGGTCAGTTTCATCCCTAAAGGTATCAAGTCCAAAACAGATAAAACTTGACCATCAAACTTTACTCTCATGTGTATGAATGGGTACCCTTGCTAAAGGAATTCTGACCAGTAGGTTCAAGGAGGACCCTTAAGTGTTGTATTTGCAGTGAGCTCTGAGGAGTTTGCCAGGCTGCTGGTCTTGCCAGTGAGGGAAAGGACATGCAGGCCAGCTCCACCCCTATGTGTCTGATTAGTCGCTACTCAGAGAGTTATACTCAAGTAAAGCTGGGTCCTTCACTGCAGAGAAGTCTCAGGACTGGACAAAGTGAAGTTTCATTAGCAAGCTTATTAAGAAATAGTAAGGGATGTGAATGTGGGCTTCAGATATAAATGTCGGCATTTGGAACACACACACACACAGAAACAGAGACAGAGAGACAGAAACAGACAGAGCGAGACACACACACACACACACACACACACACACACACACAGACACAGAGAGAGAGAGAGAGAGAGAGAGAGAGAGAGAGAGAGAGAGAGAGTCATTGAGCTAAGAAAAGGTCAGTACATTCCCAAGACATAGATGTTGCTTCCTAAGGAGCTCCATAGGTGACAGGGACACCACACCCAGCAATTCTAACAATGTGGTCACCTACAAAGACCTGCACTGTGATAACAGCAGTTGACATGTAAATGTAGGTAGGGGAAATCTAATAAAGCTCCACCCCTAAATAAAAGAGAGAGATACAAGCAACATGTGGCTGCTGAGAGAGAAGGAATGTTTTCTCCAGGGAGGAGCCCCCCCAGACTTCATCTAATCCCAGCTGGCCAGCCCTAAATATATATGCAAATAAGAAACAGCAAAAGAACTCAACAAGTTGTGTGTGTGTGTGTGTGTGTGTGTGTGTGTGTGTGTGTGTGTGTGTTTACAATAATTAAAAAAGAAAGATGCCATGGCTTTGAAAGAGAGTGGACAGTGGTGGGGAAATGGGAGGAGTTAGGAAAGGGAGGAGTGTAAATGTAATTATATCACTTATGTATGAAATTCTTAAAAAAGAAAACAAAATTTTCCGTATTTTTATTATGGATGAGTACATGATTTTGTGGCAAGTTACAGTGTTTACAGGATTATTTATAGCAAGGCTTAAAGATTAAACAAAATTTGCAAATTAAGTAAAAATATATAAATATGTATGCTGGTTGACTTATTATCTTATTTTAAAGAATTTCCTTGTTTTCCTTGGTGGTGCTGGGAATTCAATGTAGAGCCTTATGCCTGCTGGGCAGGATCTATCACAGAGCTACCCACCCAACTAGCCCTCTGCCTAACTATTCTTTTTGTAAATAAAACTGTAAAGTGTTTTAACTGAGTGTTTTGTTAAGACTTAAGGATACAAGTGGTGTTAATATGGTTAAATAACCAGTGTTTACTTGTTGTTTTGAGCGTCCTTGTTTGAGATAAGCTCTATCTTATCTTCTCAATGTTTAAGCAGAAGTTGACAATTCCTTCCATTTCTCACTATCAGGTGTTCACACAGTCCCAAAGAGTTCTGAGGACCAACAGCTCTTGTAATTAGCCAGGGAGCTGTTTTCTGTCAGGGTTTTTGGTGCCCCTCTTGAGGGGATAAAGACAGCTCATCACCATGCCAGAAACTAGATCACAGCAGATACTGAAGCCAACCCTGAGCAGGTGGATCTGGTAGACCCTTCATTTTGCCGCCTGGAAGCTGGGCTGAAAGCTGGAGTAAACAGTAATGTCCGGCCTACAACCTCTACCTACAGTCTTTATGCCACTATTCCTTCAGCCAAGTGTGCTCTACCAAATGCTTATGATCTGCAAGACCTCCAGGACCTCGGTGTACTTACCTGCTCCAAGGTCATGCCTGGGGACCTTAAAGAATCTCCTGCTGTCACTTTCTTTTAAAGTGCCCTGTTTTACTCAGTCTTCAGAGCACTCACTAAATATTACCCCCAATTGTGTATCGATAGTAAATTCTTTCTCCTACAGGCTAGAATGTCAGGTTTTTGTGGGAAAACCTGGGCTGGTTGCTATTTTCGCCTCTGATTTCCATCACCCTGATCACTGGTAGGAATATTACAAAGAGTTCCAGGCCAGCCTGGGCTACTGAGTGAGACCTTGTCTCAAAATTGATCAGTCAATCAGTCAGCCAATCAATCTATCAATCAATCAAATTATACTGAGCAGAAGAAGCCCAACCCACGAAAGAAATCAGATGGTATGATATCTTTCATGTGTGATTCTAGAAATAATCAATAAGTTAGTATCTGCAACAAACCCATTATACAAAGTGCTGAGCATTCCACCTTTGCCCATCTTTACAGACGTGGCTGCATCTGGCTTTTGCAGATGTATCATCCTGTTAGAACAATCAGCATCCTAGCTGCCACATCTACTGGAGCCTGACAACCTCACAGGAATTCCATCCAAGAAGTTGCTTGGCTTTGTGATGAGCTTCTGTCTCCTGCCCTCTACCTTGCTCCACATGTTTCAACTAATCAGGATCTCAAACAGCAATCTTATGGGATAAATTCAGGAAAACATTCTCGTGTGCACAGGCGAGTGTCCTAGGAGGGGGAAGGGCTTTCTTCCTTCTTCTGTGATGGTATAAGATCTTTACTAGGTCAGTGGCTCATGAGAGCCACAAGCCTCTTAGGGAGCTAAGCTGCATAGCTCGTCCTGTCTTCCTTCAACTTAGTGCCACTCAGGAATAATGTGTTCTGGCTGTCATTGCCATCACTCCTTGCACTCACTTCAGCGTCTTCCTTGGACATGTTTGGTAATCACAACTGAGAATCCATGTAGGACTAACCATTTTATGTGGATTCCAGGTGGATCTTACAGGAGACTTCATGGCAAGTACTACTTTTGGTTTTCATGTAAGTCAAAATTCAATAAGTATGAATTTCCAAAACAACAGGCAAAAAATCTTGCTAGCATCATTTAGGAATGGCTGTGAAGTTTATACCCTTGTATAGTCAAAGCCACATTCACAAAAGATGCTGCCCTCCCACAAATCTCTTTCATCCTACAGTAGATCATGTTTTAAAGATACCTGCTCATTTATTGTGGTTGACAGGCTAATAAAATGAAGTCACTTTAATAAAGGCCATATCAGAACATCCCATCTTCTACCATGGCAATGTAAAATTTCACCACTGGAGGAAGCATTCAACATTCTGACCATTTTAATACATTTAATAAATATTTGCAGTTCCTATGCTAAAGCATACCAGTAGAAAAAACACTTCTTCCAAAATTTATATGGCTGCTGGCAGGTGGCCATTTTCTAATATTTTGTCTCACTCACATGCATTTGTTACAGTTTTCCAACTACCCACTTTTTTTTTTTGGTTTTTTTGCTCTTTGCCTATGAGCATTCTGTTCTTTTGAGGAAGGGTGTGTGTGGTTTAATTTGAGGGTGGCAACCAAGAGCTTTCTGGTTTGCTGAGTGACAATTGGTAGGATACCCTTGGGGATCCTTCAGCATCTGCTTCATTGGCCCTGCTGTACACTTAGCATGGAGTCTTCAAAATCTACATGGAACTTGAGAGTGCTTTTTCATTTCTACAACACAGTAAAGTGCTGGGATACACACATTTTGATCTATTAAGCTTTGAGCTTACTAATAGAACTCTGTAGAATTTGTGAAATATTTGTTAGACTAAGAAGATTTAGAGAGAGTGAATAATATCCCAGGTTAAGTAAACTATATTTCAAGTACAGAAGGATGGGAGTTAAGGAATTTTTACTGTAAATCTTCTTGTGGAATTAAGAAAATAACTTTTAAAGGTGAATGTGCACTTCTCATCCTGGGTAGACATTTGCATATGAAATTAGTGTGTACTGTAATCATTTCCAAACAAAGCCACTATTTCTGCTACTCCCTATGACTCTCTCACCATGGAGTCCTTTATCTACATGAGGGATTCCCACTATATATTGGCATTCTCTAATCAGACAGAGTAGAAAACTGATTCTTTTAGAGGCATTTCTCCTAATGCGATCCTAAGACCTTCATTTTTTTTTCTCCTCCTTGCCTCTTGACACAGGTCTTCTTCCAGGAAGTTCCTGGACTGCTTGCTGTTTGTATCTCCTGACCATGATCTCTTTGGAATCACTGCATCTCTATAGCATTTCATTTAAACTAGGAGTCACATAATAACCTCCCCTTTATAGACAACAAGAGAGACACAAAGCCACAGTGACTTATACAATGAAGTCTTATTACTGATTTTTGAACCCTTATACCACAGGACCAGAAATCAGGCTTTCAATCATTTGACTCCTTCCAGGCATCTACTGTTAAAAACTTAAAATTGTTTTCCATGCTTGTTTTACCTTATCCTGGTTACAAAACAATGGAAGCATGCTTTGGAGCCTCTGAGGATAACTTCATGCCATCATTAATTCACTTAGTCATCCAATTATTTATTCAACAAGTGTTTGTTGACTATATATTGAGATACTGAGGCTGTGGAAACAAGAGTCATCCACAATTGCTGTCCAGTGAATAAGTGAGGAAATGGTGTTTTAACAGAAGTGGTGTAAAGTGCCTTTGCATAAGATGAAGCAGGGGAAAACAGTAGAGAGGCAGAGGGATTGTTTCAGACCACATAAGTAGGAAAGAGTTCTGCAGTAGCATTTAAATTTAGACCTTAGTTATAAGATAGAGGATGATTTTTAGGCCCAGAGGCAAGAATACCATCACAGAAAGGGCAAAGCCATAGTGGGGTGCTTATGGCAGGGTTATGCTAAGCCTGATGGAGATAGAAGCCTTGCTGATGATATAAAACATGAGAGCCTGGGGGCGGGGGATCAGAGCCAGGGGAGCATCTTTGCAATGCTATTCTTTCCTTTTTACTTGTATCTGTATATCTAGCTTCTTCTGGATAGGGATTCTCTGCTGTATCGCAAACAATGTGCCCCTTGGCATCCCCTGGCCTCATGCAACCTGAAGTCCCCTCTTTAAAAGGCCTTCTTTCAAAGCCATAACCTGGATTCATGGTCTTTATATTTATGACCCTGGCACAGTTTCATCTTTGGTGAGAGGATGAAGAGAAATATGAAGAGGAAGGCTGTGAAGATGACTCTGTGGTCAGGCAACCTCAGCTCTAACCTCAGCACAAGCTATTCTACCCTGAGTTCTCCAGAGCAAATGAGGACATGTGTTTTCATTGCTCTTTCTAAGTACAGCAGTATAGGAAGAATCTCACAAGGTTTGCAGAGGAATGAGTAAGACTATCCTTGTACATACACAATATCTAATACGTTTCAGCTTTAAGTTATCTTAAGGATCTTGAAATCTCAAAGCCTGTCTCCATAACCCTATTAGTATAACCTAGTGTCATAAGTCTACCCAGTTGCTTTCCTGACTGGGACTTCAAGCATCTTGAAAATAGGAACCACATCCCATTTATCACAGTATTTTTCTTTAATAGGTACTAGTTGGTTAAAAGACTCCTTTGTTTCTCTTGTTAAGATAGGATCTCACTACAGTCCATCTAGTAGCCAAAGCTGGTCTCATAGCTGACTGTTGTTTATTTTTAGTGATTTTTTTTTCCTCTTAAGCAGGTATCTTCACCTTTTCAGGTGCTATAACAAAGCACCATGAAGTAAGTGGCTTAAAACAATAGAAATTTATTTTTCACAGTGTTAGAGGCTGGGAAGTTTAAGATCTAGATTCAAATTCTTATGAAAGACTAATTTCTGATCTATAGACTGAGCCTCTCCTTGTGTCAGAATGTGCAAAAGGAGCAAAATACTTCTTTCAGCTCTCTTCATAAGGGCACCAATCCTATTTTCAAGGGCTCCATCCTCAGAATCTGACCACCTTCCAAAATTTCCACCGCCTAATACCATCACACCAGGGAATCAAATTGAATATATAAATTCTTGAGAGTGTATTATCATTCAAGCTTTTGCATCAGATATAGAACCTCCATTTTGTGGTGTGTGTGTGTGTGTGTGTGTGTGTGTGTGTGTGTGTGTGTGTGTCTAGTTTTCTGAGACATTGTCTCACTCTGTAGACCAGGCTGGCCTCAGACAACTCTGACTCAGTCTCCCAAGTACTAGGGTATGCAGCTATAATCCCCACAGCTTAAAAAATACAGGTACTCTTTTTCTTCCACAGTCTTTATCTCCTCTATCCTGAACAGCTTTGTTATTTATATGCTTTAACCTTAGAGAAATAGCCATTTTCATTAATTTTTAGTTATGAACAATATCCTGCTAATTGAACTAGTATGTTAAAATACAATACTCTGAATTGATTCTAGTATAAAATTAATTCTCAGTTACTTATAATATTTAATTTGTGTATGCAAAGTACCCTAGTCACTGAGAAGATAATTGACTTTTCTGTAAAGTCTCAGTCTATGTGTAATTTCATCTTCTCTCTCAAACCCACATGCTCACTGGAGCCCATTGGTATTATCTATGTGTACTTAGAGGAGTTGTAACAGCAATGTGTTTGTCAAACATCCTCATAGCTGGTCTGCTGGGCAGAATTTGTTTACGGCTTCCAATCCTGTTTCTGTACAACATGGAACAACTGCTCTCCATCACTTTGTGGGTTCGCTTACTGCTTGCTGGAAGTAAGTGTTCCTGGAAGATAGCTATATTGGAATCCTATATCAAAAATATAAATAGAGGAGAGGGACCTATTGCATATTCTGTAGCAGGTAAGGGAATAATTGGACCTCTAATTAATAATCTAAAAATATTATAAAAAAACTTATGAATGAAAATTACATTCCATTATTCTTGATATTCTAGGATAATGGTAATATACAAAATAGGCAGGAAAGTATTTTTGAGGAATTTCTAACATGGCTCATGTATTAATAGGTGGGCTATTGCTGGGATGGGTTATGATGTTGCCACCCACTAAAACATCACATTATGGTGAGTTTTCCTGTGCTAAAATCTTTCAGACTGTCAGCCTTACCAAGTGAATGCCTTATGATAATCACTGCCACATTTGACTTTGACTAGAAAGGTTTTTTTTTCATCCAGAAGGCTAGGTGAGTAGGTTATTGAGATTAGTTTATCTCTTTCTTTGTGAAATCTCTTAAATGCCAGACATTATTTCAGGTTCAAAGGTTCAGGGTGACACCCAGCAACACCATCCTTATCAGCTTAGAAAGTTTGGGGATTCAAAGTTACATAGCTTCCCCCAAAATGGATCCATTTCACTGGTTGACTGGTTGAGAAGGAAGACTGAAGGAATGGTTGAATGATGATAGAACAGCAGGTGTCATTACATACATCTTCTTCTACAGATGAATCCACAACTTCAGCTGCACTGATCTCACTTCTAAAATAGAGTTTCCTCTATTCTCTCATTCAGTGGAGTTCATTCTCCTTCAGATGCTAAATCAGTACATCCCAAAGGCATGAACACAAAAGCAGACTTCCGTGTTCCCTAATTATCTTTGCCGGAATTAGTATCATCAAAAGAAAGTCCCAGCGAAACCAACTGACAAAAGCGGGAGAGCAGGAAACAGCTTGTCATTTTAAAAACTCTTCTGTGGTTGTGGCCACCCGCAGGAGCACCAGGATGTAAGCTCACACCCTCTGGTAGGGACCACATGGGGTGTTCAGGGGAGATAGTTGATGACTGAGTTGTGCTAGAGGTCACATGGTCCTAAGGAGCCTTTGGTGCTGCTGGAGTGGTGGGAGTGGTGTTTGTGGGTTTCTGTGTCTAGACCCAGAGAGCCACCATGCTATTGGTGGCACCATGTTGGAAGACCTTGGCTATTGGAGTGAGTCCTGTCTTTTGCGAGGCCCTCTTAGATGGCTCTTGAGTTGTGCTGCCTCAGCTGAATCCTTCCTTCTCTGTGGCCATTGACCCCACCACTGTCACTTCAAGAGTGCCATCAGGACTGTATGTCCTCTCACAATGAACTTCCATTGAACTTCTACTTCCTGGTGGATTGGAATACATAAACATAAACAGTAGGGCAGCTGACAATTACCAAGCTATAATTCTGCCCACAGGAGGTTTTGATAAGAGTGTCCTTGGTTGAACCTAACTCAGTTAGTTCATGGTTTTCAGAAATGCTGTACAGAACTACAGCCTGGTAATATTGGTTTTTCCATACATTGTTGTGTTAATGACAGAATCATTCTAATCCATCCTCCCTCCCTTCCTCCTTCTTTCCCTCCCTTCCTCCGCTCTCCTCTCTCTTCCTCTCTCCGCCTCTGTGTGTGTGTGTGTGTGTGTGTGTGTGTGTGTGTGTGTGTGTGACACAAAACTGAGTAATTCCTCCAGCCAGACTCTAACTTCAAAGTGCTTCTGCTATCATGCCTCTTAAGAGAAAAATTAATTCCACTCTTAGGCACACAGCAATCTTTTTATTTCTATTACAATGTGTCATTAATTTGCCTACCTTATTGTATTGTAGCTTTGAAGAAGTACAGAAGTGGAAAACACTTGAATTCACAGTAACCCCTGCCAGGGAGGGTTTGCTCCTCCAAACATTTCAGCCATTTCCTCTTTGCTGGCTCTCCATCCTGTATGGGTCCTGCAAGGAGTAGGTAGGGACCCATGCCCTTCTACCTAGGCATCATACTTATCTTTAAGCTGAAAGATAATTCACCTGATCTTATGCTTTCTTGTGCACTTAAGAGATTCTCAGTGTGAAGAGGTAAAAAAATGAATTTTGATTTGAAGTATTCCAATATTTTACAGAGGTGCTAAATTATATCTTTGTAATGGTGGGGGAACTAAAATCACCTCACATTACCTAATGTCAGTTTTATCTCTCTCTTTTTTCCCTCTTCCCCAACCTCAACCCCCCCAAACAAACAAACAAACAAACAAACAAACAAACTAAACTAAAAAGCTACTGTACTTGCCAAGCAGGCACACTCCTACATATAGCCTGAGTTTGGGGTGTTGAATGAGTGTGTGTAGGAGGGACAGACTCCATCTGCATGCAGGAAAGTACAGGAATATGTTTACTTTCAACCTCTGAAAGGAACTGTGACCCAGTCCAATCCTCCTTGAGGTTTAAATAGTGAAATTACATCTGCCTGGATCAAATTTAGTAGGCTATGTCTTGCCCTCAGAAGCTGACCTGTCAGTGGGACCTTTTCTGTAGGCTCTGTCTTCAAACCTGATTATCTCTATCAGCCTTATCTTGAATGTCCTCTGTGCAGTCCCTGTTCATTTTCTTTCTGTGCTAGCCAGGCATTCTCATGGTGTACATCTCTTAGAAGGATTTTGCCATAGAAGTCATTTAAATATCATCATGACTTGAATTTCCTGAACACAATGTGAGTCCAAGGCTCAATACACATAGTTTATTTGGGAGGTGATGCTGGTAAGCAATGCTGAGGAATGGTGGGAAGTCAGAGAAGGGAGGAAAGCCCATAAAGTATGTGTTAATGAGCTGATTACTGCTGTGGGCAATGGGGCTCAATTGCTCTGGGGATCCCCTAAGAAACTATGTGGAACATGCCTCAAAATTCTTTCATGGGTGTTAGGGATGCTGAGGTAAGCATCTACCCACCATCATCCCTCAAATAGAAGGATGCACAGGAAAGTGTGAACATTTACCATTTCTTTGTGCTTTCTCACAGAATAAGCAAAAAGGTGTTTGGTGGGGGGGAAACTCAAAGCAGGACAGAGGGAAGTTTTTGAAATGGGAGCTACAACCTTGCTGCAACATATCTACCTTGGCACTAGAGCACTTGAATGAACTAAAGAGCTCTGGGCCAGACAATCAGAAAAGACTACATATAGGCATCAAGTTTGTAATAAAAAAATAATGAATCTTGCCATCCAGATAGTAAGAAGGGATGCTAATCCCATGGAACTGAAAGGCTTAAATCCTATAGAGAAGCATAAGAAGAACAACAAAAATCCCAGTGATAATTTGGAGGCTATGCTTCCAAATCTTGTCTGCCAGTTTGTAATCTTTGCACATTCTAAGAGAGCTTGTCATCCCTTAACTCCACTCAGTTATTACCACTCAAGAAAATGGGCAGTATTCTTAGGGTGTCTAATGCTTTTTTTCTTTTTTGGTTCTTTGCAATAGGGTGTCTCTGTGTAGACCTAGCTGTCCTGGAACTCTCTCAGGCTGGCTTCAAACTCAGAAATCTGGCATTCACAACTGCCCACCTATGCATTTTCATTAGATTCTAAAATTCCAGATTTCATAGGATGTACCTTGAGTTTTAGACATTACATAAACTGAGTATGTTTTGATCAGTAGAGTCCATCTGGGGTGTCCACCTCCCATGCTATTTCCAGTCTCCATTCTCACAGAATCAACAAGATTAACTCCAGGCTTTAAAAGTATGCTCCATAGTTCACTTGCACATCTCTGAATAAACTGGTTTTTCTGGTGTAAGCTAATTTCCTAGAAACTGCATTTCTGAAAGAGCTAAAAACAAAAAGAGAATTGAGAACATGCAGAAAGAACAAAGGTTGGGTGGTAGTCTCTGTCACATTTCCTTTGAGCATAACTCCATCTTTGGGGGGTGCAGTGGATGTGAAATTGCAAAAATGGCTTTCTTCCTTGTTAATATAACCCAGGTTAAAGCCAGCGCTGCTTTACATCAGGAAAATTTAAGGGAGAGCTTTGATCTCCCTCCTAGTAAAATAAAGTAATGCATTATCCTGACCTCAAAAAAGTAGTCTTAATTAGGGTCCTTGAATAAGATAATTGACCTTGACATTGCCTTCAGCTCAGGGCACAATGCTGTTATCAAAATGACTTATCGGGAAGCAAGACATCTGCTATAAGAACTATTTATTTAATAGTTCTACATTTTAGAATTTCAAGCATCCAGAATCTTTACATAAGGACAAATACCAACTCTAGAATGACCAGGAAAAAAATTGCATCACCTAGGAGTGACATCTATGCTGAGAGCATGCTTTGGTAGGGAGTCAAATCTTAGTTTAAATGCCAAGTGTTTGACCTGGATTATTTGCCTCTTAAAAGCATCACTTGATCATGGAAGGTTGCTTCTGTGTGCTGCCCCAGGCCCTGTGCAACTTAAGAATCAAGTAGAAACACTGGAGACAAGTGCAGAATGAACGCTGGGCCAGAAGTCCAGAGACCTCATTCTTTCTTCTCACTATGATGCTAGCCAGTATGGTCTTAGAAAAATATTACATCCGATCATATCTAAATTCCTGGATGCTTTATTACCCAGTAAGTTTAATGTGATTGCATCTTATTTCTCACCTAGAACTTTGTCTCATCTTTTGCCTAAAACTCAAGTTACAGCCAATATTTCTTCCCTAGGTAAAGTGGGGACATAATGTAAGGACAGTAACTATGCCTTTGTACTTTTCTTCAATGGCTTCTTTCTCTTCAGGCCCTATTGTCACCTAGTAAACTGCTGTCTCACCAAACTGGGTTTTGCTCAAAATGCCCAGTCAACTATTTATCCCACAGGAAGAGAGAACTAAGGAGGGTCAGAGTTTGAGTACAAAATGGCCCCTCTTGTGCTTCTGTTAGAACAATGTGTTCCTATGCTGTTTGGGGAGGTTGTAAAACCACCAGAAGGTAGAACTTAGCTGAAGGAAGGCCGTGACTAGAGGTGTGTCTTCAAAGGGCTCACTGGCATCTTTGTCTGCCCCTCATTCTGTTTCTCATTTGCTGTGATGTGAGCTGTTCCTTCATGCCCTCCTACCATGATAAAATGAACTCCAGAAAACCATAAGCCTAAACCAATCTTTTAAAAATTGTTCCCTTAGGAATTTTGGCCACAGTAGTGATATAAAGGAACTGATTCAGCCAGTTACTCCCCCAGTTTCATTTACACTCACTGAGGCTTCACTCAGTATGGAACTTCTAGAAGCATCCAAGGATTAGAAATTTTAGAGTGCTTGCCAAGAATGACTTCTACTCTCCCTCTGAGGTATAACACAGGGTATAGGCACATTACAGAAACTCAAGGCTCAGTCTTGACACAGACTATAGAGAGCCTGGGAGACTATGGGAGAGCCTGGGAGACAGCTCAGGTCTTCTGCACATGGCACAGGACGTATGTATAGTGTTAATAAGAGGACCTACTAAAGAAGGAGCTGGGGTCCAGAAAGGAATGCAAAGATGTTTAGCTTTGTGAATCACTTGGCAGAGCTGCAGAGATGGTTGACAGGTTAAGAGCACATGATGCTCTTATAGAGCATCAAATGAAAAACAGAATTAAGGGGCAGACAAAGATGCCAGTGTGCCCTTCAAAGACACACCTCTAGTCACGGCCTTCCTTCAGCTAAGTTCTACCTTCTGATGGTTTTACAACCTCCGGAAACAGCATGGTAATGTATTAGGCTCTGAGCATCCACATGGTGGTTCACCTGTAACTTTAGTTCCAGGGAATCTGATGCCTCTGATTTCTGCAGGCACCTGATTTCAAATGCACACACACACACACACACACACACACACACACACACACACACACACATTTTAAAAATATATCTTTTAAATATAAAAATTCATAGGCAGATGGGAGAGTTGTAAGGAAGCAGCATAATGTTTGTACTGCCATGCCCAGGTGAGGCCTGGTAAAATGGCATTTGACTCATAATAATAGGCCCTGTTCTGATTCTCAACCTCTTTCTAGACAATGTCTATCAATGGTCATCAAGCTGGAACATACATAATTTTTCCAAATCCTTGCTTTCTAATAAGCCATTTTTTTCTTTCCAACTTTCAATATCTTATTGTTGGTGTCAAATCACTACCGTGGTCCTTGTCTTGCTTTCCCTAAGACATGTCCCTTAATCCTTAACTCAGCTTTCAATACCTCAAAGTCAATACCAGATAGTCTTTGCCTTCCTCAGACAGCTAAGGATATGCCAACTGATTCATCATCCCTGGCTTTCATTTCAGTGAATGCAACCTGGCACCTCCTGTTTCATAACAAAGAGATGCCAGGCAACCATCTGAGGTGAGAAGAGAAAAGTGCACAGAGATGAAAGAAGAATTGGACTTCTACCTAGGAGAAATTATTTCCTCTGGGCTCCAAGAACAAAGGGAGTTTGACAGGAAGAGAAGAAAGAAGCTTTTAGGCAGAGAGATGTAGTGGACTTGGTGAATATGGAGAGGAAGGTGAGATTCCAGGAAGATGTCACATTAGCCACTTCCTGGCCTGTGGAACCTGGCTGTTTTGCTGAAGTGTACCAAATCCAAAATGGTGAGTTGAATCATCTCTAAGCAGAGTCCTTGATCTACCATGCATGGTATAAGATTACAAAGTGAATGCCTTGAAAAAGAAGAAGTTTGAGAAACAATCTTGATGTTGGACTAATTTGATAGCATCTAATGTAATAGCTGTTGGCAGAAATATCTATGACTGTCAGGAGCCCCAAACTGCCTGTTGTTGATGCTGAATGTAATACACACAGAGACACCTCCCAATGCTCCCAACTTCCTTCTTCCAAGTCAGCCTCTCTCCTTTTGTATTTGCTCTAAGATTTTTCCCTTAATGATAGGTGGGGCCATCTTTCTGAGTTTAACTTCTCTCCACCAGGAGGTAGAGATTTATCTTGACAAACCATTTGGAATAGCTAGGGGAATATTAATAGAACGTGACCGTGAGTCCTGCTGCACTGGAGAGAATCCCTGAGAAGCGGGAAGGCTTATGTTAAAGATTAGAAGCGGCTGGGGGGAAATGTGCTTCCTGGTAGCGGGCACCCAGCGCGGATCTTGCTATCCAGGAATCTCTAATTACTAATACAGTACATGAACAGTATGATATGTCCTTACAATTGCAGATGCCTTTTCAAAGATAATCTTTAATAGTTTATTTGACAACCTGTAAAATTATAGAAAATTATTAGTCTTGGGAATTACAAAAATCCCTGTAGTACAGTCAAACAATAAAATTATAATTACCTGTGGGTAATTGAAATTTAACTGTTTTTTTATTGTATATCACACATCAATAGCAACAGAAGTTCAAGGGTTTTTTTTCTTCTTTCCTTTTTGTTACAGAACCTGAGAAAATGGACAGCATTGTTAGGAGCTTGTGAGTTCCTGTCACAGTACTGAGCTTGAACAATTTCGATTAAAGCCCCATGTCTGAGACTGTCATTAGGCCCGCATTAAATTACATATCTGGAGTGTTAAAACATAAAGAGTACAGTGGCTTTCTCTCAGCTACCTAAGGTAGGTAGTTAAGGGCCTGATTATCTTTAAAGGTCTATTTTTCCCCTCCACTGAAAGTCATTGTTTCTTTCATTAAACATAAAACACATTTAAGAATACTAATCTGTGCCGACAGGAATATTAGGATGGCATATTCCAAAGCACCTTTGTTCCGCATTCATTGCTCTCAGTCTTTTCTGCATTGTCTAATGTGCTTTTATTATTTAGCTTTCACTCAGGTGAACTGAACAGGGTTGGCATTTCTGAAGACTTCTAATTCCTTGGGCTTTGGATAGAGTGGGTACTTACTTTTCCATCAACCACCCTTTCTACCAGCTTTTAAGAAAGACAGAATCTAAAAAATCCCCAACATGTAAGTACCTTCAAACTAAAGCAAGGTGCTAACACTTTGACTAGACGCCATGGCTCTGAGTGACAGAGAACTCAAAGCAGGATGCTAAAGTTCCTTCTCACTAGACCTCCAGGCTCTGGGTGACAGAAAACTCAAAGCCCTTCCTGGTCTTGGCAGGGGAAAAAGTGGACTAACCGAATGAGGAAAAAGTAACGGCTCTGCACATGGCTTTAAAATGGTCAGTGGAGAAAGGGCTGTCTTTTTTACAGAAATCACTTCCACCTTGGTGGCCTGCTCTCCACTCCCAGGACCCTCCATCCCTGTTATTTCCTGTCTCTCAACATTGCTGCAAGGACATGGGAGAACCATGGACCTCAGGACAGCCCTTTGAAGCCTGTATCCCCAGGTAACAGCTTCAGGCCAAGTGGTCTGACCTAGTTCCATCTCTGTGGTTTGGAGAGCAATGGGAATTTAAATCTGCTTTCATTTCACCCAGCACTGTCTGATATTCACCTCTTTGTCTGGAAATAAAGAAATAGGGTCAAAGAATGTGGGATGTTCAGAACAGACACAAGAAATTAGCCAGCAGGCTGGTATCAGCCTTTCTTCTGTAAATAGTCTGAGAGTCCATTGTGGGAGGAAGGAGACCTTCATCTTCTGCGGCCATCACTGGGAGTTTATGGCACAGAAGGCAGAGGGGTGGGGGCGATGCTTCTAGGCTTTCCTTAACTAAATTAAGGGAACCAAGAAGAAGATGATGAAGGAAATGAAGTTCAAAACCAGGAGCATCACCTTCCTCCTCACGTTTTCTCATTTAAACACGAAATGACAAATACTAAATTAACACACACACACACACACACACACACACACACTACATACCACACACAGACCACATACATGCACACGCATACACACACACACACACATACCACACACATACATACACCACAAACATATACACTATATACACACACTACATACACACACACCACACACACATACACACACACCACACACATACCACACACATGCACACCCCCTCACACATACCACACACATATACATCACACACACACTACATATGTACACACACACCACACACATACACACACCACAAACATCATACACACACACCACACACATATCACACACATGCACACCCCTCACACACACCACACACATATACAAAATACACACACACTACATGCACACACACCACACATATACCACACACATGCACACCCCCTCACACACACCACACATATATATACCATAACACACTACATACATACACACCGCACACACATACACACCACACATACATACATACACCACACACACATACCACACACATATACACACTTTTACACACACCACACACATATGCACCATACATACAAACATATACACCACACATATACACACCATACACACACACACCACATATCTACATAACACACACACACACACACACACACACCTATACCACATAGACACAAAGTTGAAATTAAAACTTCAGTATGTGGATGTGGAAGGAATATAATTCAGGCCAAGGCAGGTGGGAAATTGAGATGAAATCCTGCTTGAAAAACAACACTGTATGTGTGTGGTATGTATGTGGTCTGTGTATGGGGGGGTGTGTTTGTGGTATGTATGTGTATGTGGTATGTGGTGGGGGTGTATGTGTGTGGTGTGGTGAATGTGTATAGTGTGTATGTGGTATGTGTATGTGTGTATGTGTGTGTGTGTATAGTGTATATGTATGTATGTGGTGTACATATGTATATATGGTATGTATGTATGTGTATATAGTATGTATGTGTGTGGTACGTGCGTGCGTGTGTGTGTGTGTGTGTGTGTGTGTGTGTGTGTGTGTGTGTATGGTGTGTATGTATGTGGTGTGTGTAGGGGATGTGTATGTGTAGATGGCCTGAAACTTGCTAGGTAGACCATGTTGACCTTGAACTCAATAAATTAGCCTGCCTCTGCTTCCTGAGTGCTGGGATTAAAGCCTGGTGACACTATGCCTTGGTGGCACTCCCCTTAAGAAAAGGCAGTCCTCCTGAAATTAGTTATCTATGATTTTTAATGAAATCCCTAAAATAACAAGTATTGTTAAATACAAAGGTAAATAAGAAAACCTATAAACCAATAAATCCATGGTGCAAAGTTATGAAAGCTAATATAATTGACCTTATTGGGTTACTAGGTCAATGTGGATGATGCCAGCCTACAGTCTGGGAGAATCTCTTCAGTTCTGAGTTCCTTGAACCCACAAGTCTGTAAATAAATTGTTTTTATTATCAGCTAAAGTTCCTCATTAGTCCCGTTTTTTTGTTTTGTTTTTGTTTTTTTTAACTGTTGCTTTGAGGGTTGTTTTTGTTTGTTTGTCTGTTTGGTTCCATTGGTTGTTTGGTTTGATGTTCTGAGGCACAGTCTTACTATGCAGCCCAGGCTGTCTTGGAATTCAAAATCCTCTACCTCCCAAGTTCTGGGGTTGTCGGTGTCTGTCTTCCATCTCCTTACACTCATACCTTTGTGTTCTGCTGTCCCTGCTGTTGACTGTCTTCTTACCCCTCCTCACTTCCTCCATTCCCCCTTTCTGTTCTTGAATGCACTGACCTTTCTTTTGCCTACTCTGGCTTTATAGAAATTACTCTGTTCTCAGCTGCAAGGTGGTGGTGCACACCTTTAATCCCAGCACTTGAGAGGCAGAGACAGGTGGATCTCTGTAAGTTCAAAGCCAGACTGGTCTACAAAATGAGTTTGAGGACATCCAGAGAAACACTGGCTTGAAAAACAAAACAAAACAAACAAACAAAATGACGTTGTTGTCTTCTGCATTCACCAAAGCTCTCACCATAAATATGACAAAGTGAACTCTCAGATGAGCCGCTTGGCCTCTCTGCCTTGCCATTCTCCTCATAACATCCACCAACATTTAGAAAGAGACTCTTACACTGACAAAGACTATAACTTTGTTCAATAGGCAGAATTAAATGGAGAACATTCCAGAATGGGAATTGGGCATGGTGACCAAAGGAACCCCAAGTTCCTGCAGTCCCCAAGGTCATTAACAGACACTGGGTCACAGGAGGTGATGGCAGACAGGAAAGTGAAACACTGATGAATTATTTTGATTTTATGTAGACATTTGTCAGTTCTCATTTGTAAAATGGAAACAGGTGAACTGTGCAGCGTTAAATATTCTGCATTGGGTCCAACAGTTCAGCATCACATTGAAGAGATAAATGTGGAAACTATCAAATCCATAATAAGGCAAAACCTGGTTTCCACCAATTTAATCTCTATTAAAAGCCTCATAAACCACATTTTGGTAAAAGGGACTGATATCTAACTCACAGCTATGCCCAGCTTATAACTCAATTGGCATATGTTTCTTCATATTCCTTTTTAAAAAGTCAATGGTTTATGAAATTATCCAAATATCTGAATCCCTCCCTAGCCAGAAAGTTACTGAATGCTAAAGAATTTAAATTGCATACATTCCACAATCTCCTTAGGCTCTCTCTCCTTCCCCCAATTGCAAGCTTTACTTTTAGGAAAAGAAATACTTCTAAAGCTCCGTGGATTTTGGCTCCATGCCCTGATTTTAATTCAAGCTGTTGAAAGGTGAAGCTTAAAAATAGCCAAATGCTAGTCCCCACATCATCTCCAGACCTTCCTCGTCATTCTACTTTAGGGGTGTGAACACAGAGGCCTTTCCTCCTGAAGCCCACTTGTGGGGTCCATGGAAGGGGAGGAGCTGAGCTCCCAAGGTGAAACTTTAGAAGGATGTTCTGTCCTGAAGCTTCTTTTATAACCCATCTTGGCAAAGTTGTTGGCCTCAGATATGGGTCTAAGACTCAAAGGTCCATCAAGGGCCTCAAAGATCTTCAACATGCACAGTGTCAACCCTGTGGTTCAGCTGACAGCTCTTTCATTGAATCTCATAGAAGGTTTGAAAAGCATCAGAAACAAGGCAAGTTTCAACTCTGGCTTCCAAATAAAGTCCCGAGGCTCACTGTTTACTTTTAAATGGCTGCCACCTTCCCACACTCCTCCTGTGTCATTTGGGAGTCTCTCAGAAGTTTGCACAGAATCTCCCTGTGTTCTTAGTCTGTAGGTAGTAAATTCCCACAGTCAAGGTTATCCTAAGTGTGGATTTCTCTTGGGTCTGGAGGGGTCCTCACAGTGCTTTAAAGCATTCTTGGCTGAAATCAGATGTCTGCTTGAAAGAATCTCTCACATCCCTTCCAATGCTGGGAGTCCAGATTTTAGTTCAGTTCCAAACAATTCTTGTAGAGAAAAAGTGAAACTTCTGTTCTAGCTAATTCAGTCTTCAGCACATTTGCTACTGTTTCTTAGAAGCCAGAGGCGATTTACAAGAGAATGTGCAAAGCCATTTTGCCTGAACAAATTATCCATCTGGTGATTCAGTGCACATGATCTCACATTTCTTAGAGGAAGAAACCAAATGGTCTTAGAAGGCCGTGTGTCCATGCATACCTGCCAAGGCTCCTTGCTCTGTTCACAGTCCAAGACACTGTAGAGTTACACAGAATGCCACATTGGAGCACCATTCCCCACTGAACACCACCTTGGAGCACCATTCCCCACTGAACACCACCTTGGAGCACCATTCCCCACTGAACACCACCTTGGAGCACCATTCCCCATTGAACACCACCTTGGAGCACCATTCCCCACTGAACATCAACTTGGAGCATCATTCCCCCATTAAACATCACTTTGGAGCACCATTCCCTACTACCTCTGTGCTTCCGGTGGTCTTAGGTCAGTGAAGTTGGGAGCTGAGGAACTAACAGTACATACACAACTGACTAGCTGTCATAGGAGGAATTTGAAGACACACAAAGCTGATAGGGGATGAGGACACTTGTTATTCAAGGGACCCACAAGTGAAACAGTATTTTTTATTAGTTGTTCTGTGGTGCCTGAGATCAGTGCTAAGGTATCTCATGTGTATTGCCTCATCTGGGATCAGTAAGGATGCATGGAGATCACTGATAGGTCAAGTATTATCAGGTTTTATGAAGTTGCATAACTAGAAGCTTAAAAGCTTTCTGAATTTCCCCCACCACACACACCCCTAAATCCTTTGCTCTATCTTCTACCTAATCATGGGTTTCCCTCAATGCTCTTCTGGCTTCCTGGAAGGCTTGGGTTTGAGCCTGTTGATTTCTGTGTTTTCCTCTGTGTCCCAAAGCCAGATGTGCCATCCACTCAGGCCAGCTTTTCCTCACTCATTGTTTGTCTCCTTTCTGAATCTCTCCCCTTCCCCCAGAGATGCTATCTACTCATCAAGCTTGGTTTCTTTTCTAGCCATCTTGTGCCTAGAAGAAAAGGGTGGCCTGGCTCCTGCTCCTTCTTAGGTACTGCTTTTTCAAGGCCACATTCTGCTTCTCACTCAGGTGGTTTCTTTGTGTTTCACTCTTTAATATATAATTTTCTATTGATGACCCAGGGTGTTATTTGACTTTGGATCTTACCTTATTTTTTTATCTACCTCCTACACTGTTAACACTGGAAGAGAGTTTCTATGCCAGACTAGTGTGGAAAGAGTCAGGAAAGAGACAAGAGAAACTGACTGTATTATGCAAGGGTGTGACTCTCACAGGGCACAGAGAGATGGGAATGAAACATTGCACACAACTTAACTAAAGGAAATAGGTCAAGGCTAAATTGTACTCAGTGTACATCTATATATTCATTTGTTCACAAACACCTATCTGGAATAGAGAACTCTATTTCTCAGTTTCTTTCTTTTGTGACATTGTTCATGCGCAGGGGATCCTAGACTTGTTCTGACATCCTCCAACCCAGATGCTAACAACCCCTTCTCTGAGCCACAGATAAATGACTCAACACCGTGTCTCTTACTCATTTTATTCCTCGTACAGGGCACTGATCTGAGGCACAACATGACAGATTTGAGGCTTTCACTTAGGGGATCGTAAAACAGTCATCCATTCATCGATTCACTCACTCAATCAATCAATCATTTAACTGGTATTTATTGAGCAAGATCCTAACATAAGTCAGGTATAATCAGTGCTCAGGGGACAGCAATGACTACGACCCACCTATTGGACACATGCAACTTACTTATTAGAGGAGTGTGTTGAGGGGACATGCAAGATGTTTTCATTGGCTGATGGTTCCATGAAGACAAATCTGATAAGGAAAAGGGAGAGACATTGAGGAGAGGATTGCATAGAGACAGGAAAAGCCTGCATCACAAACACATCATGGAGTGAGTAAAATATGAGTGGGCCAAATGGGTCTCCAGAAGAAGGGATTCATAGATAGAGGGAGCACATCAAAGACCTTCTTCCTACAGATGATACTTGTTAAATTAAAGAAACATGGAGTCAGATCTGTGTCCTCTGTGTAGCCATAGAGCTTGTATTTTACAAAACAAAATGATGCACAACTATATGGTTGTGAGAAATTGTTGAATGCCTTTATTTGCCCTTCTGAAGCAGGGAATATGAGTGCTTGTTTAACCCCATACCATGGTACTTCATCAATATCTACTACATCAGAAGTACACCATAAATAGTAATCAAATGAGTGAATGGATGTCAAATAAACTGCCTTGTAAAATGAGATAATGCATATAAATCTTTTAGCTCCATGCCAAACACATTGAATGGATTTCAATGGCAATATGTTGCTGCTGATATGGGTGATGATGATGATAGAACCCAGGAGAAGCAGCACTTCTTCCAGGAGATGTACAGACTGCTCTAGTCTGGGAGTCAGTGTAGTCTGTTCAGCAAAGAGGTCACTTTAGTGCTCATACTGTGTGTAACTACAGAAACAGCGGCAAACACACCTGCAAAACCCCTGCCCTCTCTTAGTAATCACTGGAGAGGTATAGTGGCCCACACAGATAGCAAAAGCTATGGATGCCCAAGCCCCTTGTATGAAATAATGTGGTAGTGGCATACAACCCACTTATACCCACCATTACACTTTAAATAATATCTATGCCACTTATAGCACTCAATATAATATAAATTTTATATAACGTATTGTTATAATCCTGAGTTGATAGTATAAAAAGACAAGAAAATAAAGCCTGTAAATCAGCACAGATGCAGACTTTTAATATTTTTAAAAAGTTATTATTATCATTATTATGTGCAAGTATATTCACATTCCACCATTCCACAGTGAGTGTGTGGCAATCAGAAGACAGCTTCAGGAGTCATCTCCCCCAACGCCCCCCGCACCCCCCAGTCTTCATGGGATCTGGGGAGTGAGCTCAGATCTTCAGGCTTGTTCAGCAAGCACCTTTTCCTACTGTGCCATCTTACCTGCTTTTTAAATATATTTTCAACTGGAGCTTGGTTCAGTCCACAAATGTAGAGACCAAAGGTGTAGAAGAGCAGCTGTAAGAACAACATCTGAAGAAGACAGCCAGGGCCATTGGACTTGTAATCTTTGCTTCTAAACAAGGAACAGCATTTCGAGAGAGAAAATGAGTGATGTAAAATCCAGGTGACTGTGCAACTGATGTGTTGGCAAAGGAGAAATTAGACACTTAAGTAAGCTCCACCTCTGGCCTAGGCAGAGTAGAGTGTAACCTCCAGAACGTGAGAAAAAGTACATCAAAATAGTCACAATTTTAATAGGAGGAAAATACACCTCAAGACTAAATGAAAGGTTTGATCACAAACAAGCCACTACCTATCAAACGGTGGTGCATTGAGTGCTAAGGCACAGGTTGTTTCACAAAGCTCATTCATTCTTTTATCTCATTGAGGTAAATTTCCCAGACTCATGCCAGCTATGGCAAAGTGGAGGATGGAACATTCATCCTTTGCAGCTCAGTGAATTTTCAATTTACCTTCATGATCCCATAACTAGTCTCTGTGTTTACATTCTTGCCATGTTTTTAATACTTGCTGTGAATAGTTTCAACATGATTTTTGGTTTCTTTGTTTTGTGTTATTTGAGACAGGATTTTACTGTGTAGCCTTGGCTATCCTGCAAACTGACATGTAGACCAGGCTAGCCTCTAACTCATTGGGATAAACCTGCTTCTGCTTCTGAACACTGTGATTAAAGGTGTGTTCCACCAAGCGTGGCTCAAGATTATCTTTTAAACTAAAAAATCAGATAATTTTTAATACCAATAACCCATGTAATGACTTTTCATTGTCACTAAGATCCAAACTGCTTAGATTGGTCCAGACTTTAGACTCTAGAATATATCTCAGTACTTGACAATGCCAAAACAGTATGCTAATTAACTGTTTATTGAATAATAAATCTATGTTTGATCTTCCTTTTTAATAAATTTATAAAATTGTCCAAGCATGGTAAATCTGTAGAAAATTCTTGTTTTAAATACAATATTCAATAACATTTCCTCTAGCAAAAAGACACATGAAGATATACCAACAGAGCAAAGGAGACCACCTAAATAAACAATCAGACGAAAAGAACTTATTTTAACCCACTGTCTGGTGGAAGACCACTAGATCCTCCTCTGGGTCAAGCTAATTAAGCCTATCAGCTTAGGATTTTGATTACAGTGAAGCAAAGAAGGCTATGACATCTAAGAGACCCAGAAGTGAAGAGCATAGCAAATATAATAATCAACATTCAAAATTGTTCTGACAAGATGGAATTCTGAACAAATGCCAATAAGATGAAATTAATAGTGATAAATACAATGTCCTGCATAAAAGTTCAAGCAATTAATTGTACAAGTACAGGAAAGAGACACTTGACTTGGCAAAAATCCACATGCAAAATGTCTGGAGGATTTAGCTGACCACAACTTTAATAAGACCCAACAGTACGAGGCAACTGCTTTAAAAATTCACATTCATAGCTGGCATTAGTATAAGCCCCTTTTCTGTATTACAGCCAGTGAGAGTTTCTCTAAACTCTATGGATGAGACCACATCTGGAATATCTTGTTCAGTCCTCAGTGCCGTAT
The DNA here is from genome assembly GCF_903995425.1 of Onychomys torridus. Classification (NCBI taxonomy): domain Eukaryota; kingdom Metazoa; phylum Chordata; class Mammalia; order Rodentia; family Cricetidae; genus Onychomys; species Onychomys torridus. The sequence continues at coordinate 6,138,677 of NC_050452.1, read as the reverse complement.
TTTAAGGGAACACTTAATCCAGAGGAAGAAAACTACGAAAGGGAAAGAATACAAAACACATCATGGTTGAAAGACTCGAAATCCCCAAATACTAGCATTTTAAATTCTGCAAGATATCAAGAGAGCTGCAGCGTGTGTGTGTGTGTGTGTGTGTGTGTGTGTGTGTGTGTGTGTGTGATCCTGGAACTCAGTCAAAGCTAGAACAAGGCTACAAGCAGGTAGTAAATACACCCTGACAACAAATGTTTGAATCCATGAAAAATGGCATGAGAGGAAGGAAACTGTTATTGTACATGGGGGAAGTATGTGTGACCGGAGGAGCTTGACAGTAGAAACAGCCGCGTGAATGAAGGAATGCATGAACCATTTTCCAAGGAAGGTTGTGGAAGGAACATTAGAGCAAACCACTAAATTTGGAAAAATTAGAGAAACTTAGCAATGCAGTGAGGTCTGCTTCTTACTTTTGTACACTAAGCATCATGCTTCTCCTACCCCTCCCCTCTAACTGTCCACAGTGATCAACTCAAATATCCAAATCAATTCTATAGTCAGTGGTCCACTGCATGTGCTACTAGGGGCCTTAACATTAACTCATTTTCTATAGAACATGACTAACTGTTTTCAGATATATTGAGATCTTATTCAGGAGACTAATAAAAGGAAGAGAAAACCTGGCCTCCTTTGGCACTAATATATAAAGCTTTTTACATATTAATTAATGAATGTATTGGTGTATTGTAAAGGGGTGAGTACCTGTGTCATGGTGCCCATTCCATGTCATGTGTGCCCTGCTCTTCAATTTGCTCACATTATGCCATTTTTCAAGTTCCCATGTGGATTTGTTGCTAAACAGTGAATTTTGTTTCAAAAATACATGCCTTCTCTTTTAGGAATAAAAAGCTACTTTGTTTCAATGGCTACAAACTTAGGATCTACCTGACAAACCCTATTATTGACTTATCTGTTGTGAAGTTTACTTAGCATTTAGAGATTCTGATTACTCTTTCTAACATCTAATTTTATAATATTTGTCAGATTTTTCAAACTCCAAGTAATATTTTAGATTCTTAGATTATTTGGAAGTTTCTCGATATTCTGGCTATAATTAATAAGATGTTTTAATTTCCTATGATGATAGAATGTGCTATAATTAACTTTTATTTTAAATCTATTATTTGTTGAAATTATATACAGCAGAGTTGTATTTTTGTTAATATAATATCCAAATGATTCAGTTTTTCATTTATATTGCCAATAAAATTTTGTTTTATTTTCCTATTTTACAGATACCTGAATTTTATATAATAAAAGAACATTAATTTGGGGGAAGAACTGCCTCCAGACAACTAATTGAATTGTTTCATTAAAACAGTCTCATGAATTTCCTTTATTCTGTTTAGCTCTCTGTGAAGAGATTTAGAGCTTTATCTTCTCTAATCTTTCATTTCATATGCTGTTCTTTGCCTTACAAAGATACTGAAGAGTTAAAATCATATATAGTAGACACTGGGAATACTTTCTAATTTAATGTGAATTAATCTAATATTTTTCTTTGAATATGTCTTCTATAGATTTTTATTACTTATCATGTGCTAAATTAAGGCAAGACTCTGTAGGTTTTGGGAGATGATGTTATTTCATTCACTAGTAGGTATTTCATTTAATCAAATAATGTTATCTATAAAATCCCATGAATTTTCACTGTTAAAATAATTTATTTGTACAATATCTGTTATCAAACCATCCTTGAACTCCTTTAATCTATCATTTCTCATTATATGAATTTTAATCTACTATTATATAAGCTTAATATTACATATATAATTGTTTGTTGTATGTATACAAGCCAAGAAGAGATATGTTTATTTTGCAATCATCACAATTGTTTATTTCATGTTTATAAATTTATGAGTGAGAATTTGTATATCTTTTAGATCAAATGTTCATTTCTCTCTTTCTGATGTCTACTGAATCAACAGCCATATAACTAAAGCAAGACATTTCCTGAAAGTCTCTTGGAATAAGATTTCATTGCATTACTTTGGTATTATGCACATGTGCTTATGGAAATACAGTAAAACACTATTTTACTCATAAGAAAGATACTATAAAGCTGAGGCCAATGTCTTGAATACATAGGAATATATGCAAATCCATGATTAAAAGACCTAATTGAAAATTATACATATGAATACATAATTCTCAGAAGACCAAAAGAACAGAAGGAAATGACAGGAACTAAAGACAACGGTACTCAAATTTGTTAGTAATAAAGTAAGTGAAAGTTGAAAAAAGAATAAGATATCACTTTATAGTGATGAGATCTACAAACAATAGAATTGTACCTTTAAAGGGAAGCTTTTGTTGTCTCATTAGCAATATTTTTATAGTCTTATATTCTTCCATCTAGCAGCATATTGCTGTGAAACTCCAAGAAGAAACATGGGATGTTGACAGTAGAGTTGATGTCTGGTGACAGAAAATGGAAGATTACAATGAGGGGAATGACATAGAAAGTGTAGTGAATTCACACTACACAATTCTATGCAGCAGATATCCAGTGGACAGACATACACAAAGCAATAGGAGTAAATTTTACAACCCCCGGAATAGAAGAACATGATGAGTGCAATCCAGGTGACAGCACTCATAAATTAAAGTGTATCTACACAGAATACCTCATAACATACTCTGTTAAATGGAATTTCAAGTTCATGTATTAAATACTTTGGAGTAAAAAAAAATCTCCTTATAGTAGAAGGGGAGTGGTAATGGAGACAAAAGTAGTGGTGATGTTCTTTACCTACATTTAACACCAATTCAGAAATAACCTCGTAAAACAAGTGGGGACTCTTATGAACCTTGAGAGTGCCATGAGCTGAGCGTAACGTTTGACTGAGCCTTCTGCATCTTAGACCAAAAGCTAAAATTCTAGGCATACAGCTGTGGTGGTATTAAGATTCCTGCTACATACAGCTCTTAGACAGCAGGGACACCAGGAAATGAAGGTGTCTGTGCCCCGCAGTGGGGAGATCTGGGGCAGCCACACCAATTCTCTCCATGCTTCTGCTCTCTGTTCTCACTCAGAGGGACTGGTGTCTCTTCTTGGCTACAGAGCCAAAGAGCATTCTGCACATTTCCCACTCAGCTCCTACATCCAAAACACTGTCTCAGATTGACATTTCAGGGAACAAAGGGACTTAGAGGCTAGCAAATGCTGTAGGCAACACATTTTAGTCATATAGACCTGATTATGGTATGAATATTTTCATTTTGTGACAAATGTGCTATTTGTAATAGATGTTTCAAATAGGCATTCTATTACAAACTTGTTTATTTGTGGGCAGTGTCTTAAAAGATAGTTTGTACAATGATGTTTTATCAATGTAAACATTCTAGATTTCATTTCTATTGCTTGTTTTTCTTAATGATTTGTTAGTTTTTATTTCATATGCATATATGTATATGTGAGGGTGTCAGATCCCCTGGAACTGACATTACAGACAGTTGTGAGCTGACATGTGAGTGTGGGAATTGAACCTGGGTCCTCTGGAAGAATATACAATGCTTTTAACCACTGAGCCATCCCTCCTGCCCCTCTTTGCCTTGTCTGAGTAGGTTTCTTCCATTCATCCTTCCTTCCTCTTCCTTTCCTCTGCTCTCCCTTCTTCCTAGTGTTTTCATTACTCTTCACTCATCTTCTCTTTTGTTTGTAATTTGGAGACCAAAACATTAAAAGAAAAAAAGGTAAACAGGTTTAGCAAATTTCTCACAACTTAGCAATTGATTTGTTTGGCTCTAAGCATGGCATTCAAGTTGGAATCTTGTCAGAAAGGTTACCATGGCACTTGCATGCAGTCTTTAATAATGCAATGGACAAAGGTACTAATGTGTATACCAGGATGCTTTGTGGCCATTTGTGGCATGGATCTTGCTTCACTGGGCACTTCAAGTGAGGAAGCCTTGTGGAGTGTAAAAATAATAAAGACATATGAGGAGCTCTCTAAAACTGAGCAAGCCATTAAAAAACACCCAGCATGTAATTAAGTTGTTTGTGTTTATTTTCAGCTCTATTGACATTGGTGGGATATTCTCTCCTCAGCACCAGGGTGTCAGAGGGACTGCAAGGTCGGGGGAGATTGTGACCACCAGCCTGACTGCAAAGGATTTACTTCCTCTGCTGCCCACTTAACTTTCATGAAATTAAATAAATGATTATTTATGTCTTTGTTTTTAGAAAGATAATGAATTGTTCACTGACTACCGATGTACATCTGCCTCTGTTCTCTTGGTGGGTGTTGAAAAGTTAAGCTTGCTTCCTGTAAATGGCGATATTGAATCACAGCACCAGCTCATTTCCACGAGCTTGGTGGATAGTTATAAAGACAGCCCTGAGGCTCTCTCTCTGTGAGCTCCATCAAAGAAGTGGTGAGAGGTTTCACAGCTAGTTGCTGTTCTCTCTGAAAGTATACTGTTGTTTTAAAACTAGATTTGTTTAGTTATTATGTATGTATTTGTGCCAAAAGAGATCCTGTCATGTTAAAAATCCATCTACATGTCCATTTCATCTATCTGCTCCGTGGATAGCTTCAAGTAGCCTATTGGGAAGATGGGAAGAGAAGTTAAAAAGACTTTCTCCTCTATGAATGTTAAAAACAAAACAAAAACAAACAAACAAACAAACAAACAAACAAACAAAAAACATTTCCTAGTTAGGAGTTCTCAGAACCAGCTCTTTGATAAGACTTTTTCAAGAATCCCTTTTAGTAGTTGTGGGTAATATTCAATAATAGTGCCTCCACCTTGTTAACCTAGACCATCCCCCACCTTGTTAACCTAGACCATGCTTCTATCTTGTTAACCTAGACCATGCCTCCACCTTGTTAACCTAGACCATGCCTCCACCTTGTTAACCTAGACCATGCTTCCCTCCCTTGTTAACCTAGACCATGCCTCCACCTTGTTAACCTAGACCATCCCCCACCTTGTTCACCTAGACCATGCCTCCACCTTGTTAACCTAGACCATCCCCCACCTTGTTCACCTAGACCATGCCTCCACCTTGTTAACCTAGACCATCCCCCACCTTGTTCACCTAGACCATGCTTCTATCTTGTTAACCTAGACCATGCCTCCACCTTGTTAACCTAGACCATCCCTCCGCCTTGTTAACCTAGACCATGCTTCCCTCCCTTGTTAACCTAGACCATGCCTCCACCTTGTTAACCTAGACTCTAGACTCCTCCTCCACCTGGTTAACCTAGACTATCCCTCCAACCCCCTAGATCAAGCTCTATCTTCCCAATAAGCAGCCAGCGTTCCTGCAGTCAAATTCATTCTGTTCTGTTTACTCTTTTTCATCCTACTCTTATCTAAACAACTTCCACCACAGCTTACTTGCCTGCCTGTCTGCCTGTCTGCTTCTCTCCCTCCCTCCTTCCCCCTCTTTCTCTTTCTCTCCTTCTTTCTTTTACCTTTACATGAATCAAACAAACCCGTTTTGTCTGTGCAAAATCGCCCTTTGATGGAGTATTATAAAATGTGGCATTCACCTAATTCCTGGCATTATTCTCTGATCATTTTATGAATTCATTATATATACTAATAAGGGCAACAAATCTGTCAACTGCTACTTGTTCTTTTAAAGAAACAAACAAACAAACAAACAAACAAAAAAAGTAGGACCCAAAGAAGAGCCAAGAAACTGAAGGCATTGGAAAAATACTATTTAACTCACAATTAACAATTTTGTGTGGTTATTGCCTTAATCATTAGAATATTGGCCCCAGGATAAATTTCTAATCTTACAAATTTGAGCATCTACATTATAAAATAGGAACTGACCAGCTTTACCAACAACATACTTCTGGGTACCCCCTCTTACCTTTTCTTGATATAAATTCTTGTAAGTAAAAGAATATTGGTTCCAAGATATTTCAAATGTACAGAGACCACATGTTGAGGCCTAATTACCCTTTCACAAATATAATGAAGCATTTACTTCAGGATGAACATTCTGCAAATATTTGCACTGGCTCCTGAGAACCTCAGAACAATGTCATGATGATGATGATGATGATGATGATGATGATGATGATGATAATGATGATGACCATATGTATGTATGTATATCTATATACATGTTCCTACTCCTGGTTCACATCACAGATATCTATCTGTTCTTGTTGCCCACAACCATGCTTGTTAGTAAGTTCCCAACCTACAACCAAGGCTGTCAGTAGGTCCTCAGTAAGCCTCACTGTACACAGAAGCTGCCTCTTGCCTTTAATTTGATGGCAACTTGGGGACAGTTCTCCTTCCCTGTGGCTGGACTTCTATACATCACTATTGTAAGCAATATTCTAACTCCATTGTTTCAAAGTTTTCCCCTGAAACAATAATTAGTATGGACTGAAAGTTTATCAAGCCAATTTGTTCTCAGTTTTCACTAAATATTTGTGAACTGTTATTTTTTAAAGTTGTTCCATATTGTTTCAGTATAGATCACTTGATACATTTTAATGTGTTTTAGGATCTCTCTTCTTTTGTATTACCCTGTTGCTCCAAATTTTAATTGTCTAGTGTCCCATGGTGAATCTGTTATGGATTTCCTGTTTGGTTTCTTTTCTAGTGAAGGCATTTCTAAAGTATATAAGGCTAAGCTTATTAGTAGTTTGTTACCATCTGTACAATTCAAGCTTTAATATACTCACAAGTATGAGAATCAGTCTCCATAGTCAATTTCAGACATTATCATCATCTTAGGAAGAAATATACCTGTTGTTGGTTTTCTTTTACTTTCTGGGGAGCCACCACCTAGCTCTCAAAAAGGACTCAGAGACTTATTCTTACTTATGAATGCCTGGCCTCAGCTAGGCTTGTTTCTAGCCAACTTTTCTAAATTAAATTATACCATTTTTCTTTATCTACATTTTGCCTCTGGGCTTTTTGCCTTTCTTTATTCTATATAGCTTTCTTTCCCTTTTACTCTGTGGCTAGCTGTGTGGCCGGGAGGCTGATTTTTGGCATCCTCCTCTCCTTCTCCTTTTCTCATTCCTCCCTTCTCTTTTCTCTTGAGCTTAGATTTCTCCTATTTATTCTCTTTGCCTGGCAGTCCTATCTGTCCCTCTCCTGCCTAGCTATGAGAGGTTCAGCTCTTTATTAGGCCAATCAGGTGTTTTAGACAGGCAAAGTAACACAGATTTACAGAGTTAAAGAAATGCAACATAAAAGAATGCAACACATCTTTGCATCATTAAACAAATATTCCATAAAATAAACAAATATAACATATCTTAAACTAATATTCTACAGCACCTACCAATTAGCTTTCCATGTTATATGCTTTCCCATCGCTCTGAAGAAACCACTGCTCTGCTCTTTTACCAATAGATAACACCTCCCTGCCCCCTTTTGCCCTTGAGATGAATGGAAAGATGTATGTGCAGTTGTGCAACTGGTTTCTTTGTACACATTTTTAAGATCTGTCCATGTGGTAGCATACATTAGTATTCCATTTATTTTTATTGTCTAATAATGCTACATTGTATGAACATACCATTTTATTTCTCTGTAAATTGATGATGTTTTTATTGTTTCTAATTTTCTGCTATGGGGAGTAATACTACTATCAACATTCATTTGTAAGTTTCCATGTGAATAAGTTTGTACTTCCCTTGGGTAAATACAACACTTGGGAGGAATTACTGCAGGGTCATATGGTAAGATTGTTTAATAATTCGAGAAACTTTTAAGCTATTGTACCATTAAACTGTACCATTTTATCTTTCCAATGGTGTATGAGTTCTGGTTTTCCACAGCTTTAACCCTTTTTATTGGTGCTTGTTTTATTAGTCTAGCCATCCTAATTAATGTGAAGTGGCATCTCATTGTAGTCTTCCTGATAGTTAATCATGTTGAACATCTATCTTTTCTTAAGCTTGTTGCCAATTTGTAAAGGTCCCTGAGAGAAATATCCATCTATTCTAGTAGTTCTCAACTCTCAGGTTGCAACCCCCTGGGAGTCGAACGACCCTTTCACAGGAGACACCAAGACTATCTGAAAACACAGATATTTATACTATGATTCACAACAGTAGAGAAAATACAGTTAAGACGTAGCAATGAAAATAATTTTAGGGTTGGGGTCACCACAACATGAGGGACAGTATGAAAGGGTCACAGTATTAGGAAGAGTGAGAACTACTGAGACGATGAAGAGATGGCTCAGTGGTTAAGAGCACATACTGCTCTTGCAGAAGATCTGTTTGGTTCTCAGCACCCATGTTGGGCACCTGACAAGCTCCAAGGAGGTCCAACACCCTCATCTGGCCTCTGAGGACACAACATGCATGTATATAAACCAATGTAAACACACAAGCAAAAAAAAAATCTTTTAAAAATATATGCATTTGAACTCATTTGTCATTTCTGTGTTATTCATAATTAAATTGTGAGGATTGTTTTAACATCAGCTGGTGATTCAAGTGCTTTATCAGATACAGACTTGGCAAAAATTCTTATTCTGCAAGTTATCACTTTTTTGATGCACAAGTTTTATTATTTTGATGAAGTTTAATTCTCTTAGGTTTTCAATGTCATATGTAAGAATCCTTTGACAAGCCCATCAAGAAGATGTACTTTATAACCCTCTAAGAGTTTTGTATTTTCAGTGCTTACAATAGATCTTTAATCCTCAGCAAGTTGATTTTTTGGTGAATTTTGAGTGAACCTCATATAAAGTATGAGGCAAGAGTCCAACTGTCTTCTCCCTTCCTTTCCTCTTCCCTCTCTCTTTCCCTGCCTCCCTCCCTCCCTCGCTCCCTCCTTCCCTTCCTCCCCCTCCTCTCTCTTTCTCTTTCTTTCTTTCTTTCTTTCTTTCTTTCTTTCTTTCTTTCTTTCTTTCTTTCTTTCTCTCTCTCTCTCTCTCTCTCTCTCTCTCTCTCTCTTTCTTTCTTTCTTTCTTTCTTTCTTCTTTTTGTATATTGGTATCAATTTCCTTGGTGTCATTTAAAAACATTTGTATTTATTTCTTTTTATGTGTGTAGGCATTTTGCCTCCAGATATGTCTGTGTACCACATGGTGACCACATAGGCCTGAGAGAGCATTGGATCCCCCAGAATTGAAGATACACAGCTGCCATATGGATTGTAGTAATCAGTCTCAGGTCTTCTGGAAGAGCAACCAGTGCTCTTAAGGACTAGTTTGCCTTGCCAAGCCACCACTTTATTGACAGTTTTGTTTCTATGAGTCCTTTATATTATTTGTGCCTTCTGGGCTCCATTTTGTCCATAGACAACAGATGTTAATTTTGCTGAGGTCCTTTATAAGTGATACAGCATTTTTTTTATTGTTTTCAAGATTTTTACCTTGTTCTTACTTGGTGTGTCTGTTTGTGAATTTCTTTATGTTCCTTCTACTTGGAACTTACTAAATTCCTATATGTTTATATTATTTTTTGTTTGTACATGGGCAAAGTTTAGTCATCATAGCTTCTAAAATGTTTCTGTTCATTTCTATTTCTGCTCCTCTTCTGGTGCTTTAATTGTATGTGTATTTGTGTGCTTAACTGTAGTCCACATTTCCTGAAGGCCTCTCCATCCATTTTTCTTCATCCTTTCCCATGTCATTTTTCTGCTTTCATCGCCTACATCAACATGTCTTTAATACCACTTGTTTACTCTTCTGTCAGTTCGAATGCATTGTTGCATCTGAACAGCACATCTCTTCATGGACTCTTCTGTAGCACACCTTTCTTGACTTCTTGTGTCACAATTCCTTTTAGTTCCATGAACTTGTTTATACTGATTATCCCAGTGCTTACCTTTTTAGCAAAGCTTTGACATCTGATACCAGAGTCAACTCCAGATGACTGCATTAGCTGCCAGCACATAGATCACACTTTCTTGTTTCTTAGTGTGACAATTATTTGTTGTTGGAAACTGAGCATTTTAGGTTATGTGCTATAAGCTCTCAGAGACTATCTCTGTAGTTGGATGTTTTTCACTATTTACTCTTTTGACTCTTTGGGATCCTGCCACCCAGCTCCCAAATAAACACACATGGAATCTTAGTTTCTTATAAATGCTTGGCCTTAGCTTGGGTTATTTCTAGCCAGCTTTTCTTAAATTATCCTGTCTCCCTTTTGCTTTGGGTTTTTATCTTTCTCTATTCTAAATACTTTCTTTACTTCTTATTCCATGGCTGGTTGTGCAGCTGGGTTGCTGGTCCCTTATGTCTTCCTTCTTTTGTTCCTCAATCTTTCCTTTCAGAATTCTCCTTCTATTTATTCTCTCTAACTGCCAACCTGGCCTATCCTTTCTCCCACCTTGCTATTGGCCATTCAGCTCTCTATTGAATCAATCAGGTGTTTTAGACAGGCAAAGTAACACAGCTTCACAGGGTTAAACAAATGCAACATAAAAGAATGCAGCATATTTTTTGCATCATTAAACAAATGTTCCACAGCATAAATGAATGTAGTATATTTTAAAATAATATTCTACAACATGCCTCTCTCCAGGATTGTTTTCCTTGTTTGCTTGCTTATCTGCTCAGTGACTTACTGACTTATTTTAGTGAAGTCTGTTTCCTTCCATCTAGTATTTTGTCTTTGGACCTCATCCTCAGGAACTCATGCCTATGAGCAGGCCACAGTTACCTCATGATAATTATGTCATTGGTAGGATTCCTTTTCTCTGACCACACTCAGTTATTAAGCTCTATTAATGATCAAATTGTTACTGATTTCAATAATGTCCTGAGACACAAGTTACTCTACAGATGATTGCACTCTGCCTTGGGAACAGTGTTACCTGAACTCCGGGTTTGATTCTCACTCTGATCCTAGGATTGCTCTTCCCAGACATGTTTCTCTGGTTCTTCTCTGCAAACAACTTGGCCAAGTTTATTTTACAAGTTGAATCTTCTCCCAAATGCCTTTCACAGAAGCTTCTACTGTGCTGTTGCCCCACCACCCTTAGAATATACATGCTGTTTATTTTCTGTGGAATTTTTAAATTAAAAATAATTATATCATTTCCCACTTCCTCCTTTTTGCTCTCCCTCCAAGCCTTTCCTTGTACTCCTTGTTCTCTCTCAAATTCATGGCCTCTATATTTCTATTGTTTTTACATGTACATGTATATATAAATGTGTGTATATGTACATTTTAATGATTTATTTAGTTTGTGTAAGAGAATTCTCTGCATGTAGAGCTTTATGCCAGAAAAGGGCATCAGATCCCATTATAGATGGTTTTGAACCACCATGTCATTGCTGGGAATTAAACTCAGGACGTCTGGAAAAGCAGCCAGTGCTCTTAACAGCTGAGCCATCTCTCCAGCCCTGTATATGTATTTCTTTTCTTTTTTTAATTATTATTTTATTTTATAATTAATTTAATTTTACATATCAGCCATTGATTCCCCTGTCCTCCCTCCTCCCACCCTCCCCAGCCTTCACCCCCCCCACTCCCACCTCCTCCAAGGCAAGGTATCCCCTGGGGATTCAGCTCAGCGTGGTAGATTCAGTTGAGGCAGGTCCAGTCCCCTCCTCCCTATACCAAGGTTGAGCAAAGTATCTCAGCATAGGCCCTAGGTTCCAAAAAGCCAGCCCATGCACCAAAGACAGGTCCCAGTCCCACTGCCCTGGGGGCCTCCTACATAGTTCAAGCTAAAGGGCCTGGTCCAGTTCCATAGGGGTTCCTCAGCTATTGGTTCATAGTTCATGTGTTTCCATTAGTTTAGCTATTTGTCCCTGTGCTTTTTCCAATCATGGTCTCAATATTTCTTGCTCAGATGATCCCTCCTTTCTCTCACCAATTGGACTCCTGGAGCTCCATCTGGGACTTGGCCGTGGATCTCTGCATCTGCTTCCATCAGTCATTGGATGAGAGTTCTATCATGACAGTTAGGGTGTTTGGCCATCTGGATCACCAGAGTAGGTCAGTTCAGGCTTTCTCTCTACCATTGCCAGTAGTCTATTGTGGAGGTATCTTTATGGGTTTCTGGGGACCTCTCTAGCACTCTGCTTCTTCCTATTTCCATGGGGTCTTCATTTATCATGGTATCTCTTTCCTTGTTCTCCCACCCTGTTTCTGATACAGCTGGGACTTCCTGCTCCCCTAAGATCTCTTTCCCCCTGACACTTACCATCCATTATCCCCCCTCACATCTAGTTTGCTCATGTAGATCTCATCTATTTCTCTGTCATTGGGCAATCCCTTTGTCTTTCTTAGGGTCCTCTTTACTAGGTAGCCTTCCTGGAGTAGTGAGTTGCAGTTTGGTTATCCTTTGCTTTACATCTAGTATCCACTTATGAGTGAGTATATACCATACATAAATATAATCTGATCAGTCCTTGTAATGTATGCATATGATTTCAGTCTCTGTACTTGCACATATAAGATTTCAGGCTGACCACTTGGTATTGGACAACAAACTGGGGAGTCTTCCCTAGGAAAGACCATTTCTCTCATTTTCAGTGACCCTTAGTTGTCTGTAATTCTTTGTCTAGGATTGAGGCCCTATGAGATCTCTCCATTCCATGCTAACATGGAATGTATACATATACATACACACATTAGATATATATAAAATGTGTAATTTTGGTAGGTAGATAATATAGTTCCTTATAATTTTTTTCAAACATCCTTACTGCCTTGTCCCTAGCTAAAGCCCACATTCCCCATTTTTCCCATTATTTTCTTCAGCTCACCTGTACTCTGCCATTTTCTTCTCTGTTGCTGCCCCAGCATTTTTTAAATTTTTTTCAGGTATCTGCAGTTACTGTGGGGTATGTATTCATACCTGAAGGTTTGGAGCTAAGAACTACAGATGAGAGAGAACACACGACATTTGTTACCTTATTCACTATGATCTTTTTTAGTTCCATCCATTTATCTGCAAGTTTCATGATTTAGGTTCGATTTTTTTTCCCTCACGGTCATAAAAGAAGTAATTTTTGGGGGGTGGGAGGAACCTTCTGTTTTTATAGCTTTTTTTTTTTTTTTTTTTTTTTTTTGCTTTTCTCAAGCAAAATCTAAGAGACAGAACTCTGAACTATTGAGGCAGCAAAGATAACTTTTTTGGGCAGAAACTTTCACTGCAGGAGCCAAGAATCCCCACGGAGGAAGATGGAGGAAGTACCAAGAACCTGAAGTTTTCTTAGCATGCTTTTTTTCATGTGGAATCACAAACTGAAGCAACATTGATCCAGGTTTAGTATTCTGAAAAGCCTGCCCAAGTAGATCCTCCACAATACAAGGTGGCTGTGAATTCAGAAAAGAACCCTACTTCTCAATGAGAATGACTAGACTCAGCTTCAGCAATAAGAAACAGCAGGAAGAAGTGCTCCTTCTAGAAAGCAGCCCTGCTTGAAAAGAAAGAGCCTGTGTTCCTCACTGTCCTTTGGAGAGGATGGTCTACCTCATTGAACCAAGAGAGGGAACTCTCAAGATTCTTAAATTTCAGTAGCTGCCCCAGGTAGGTGTTTCCTTGTAGACTCTTCCCTGTGGGAAATTCTAGAGGAACTTTATTTCTTTTGATATCCCACCCCCCCACCCCCCCCCCCCCCCCACCCCCGCGCGCACCAATTTCACCAAGGAGCAGGCCAGCATAGTCCCTTCTGCAATCATGATGGAAGTTGCTCTGCTAGCCCATTTTAATTTTTTTTTTTAGAAACTCCAGAGTTTGAATAGAAAATTATTAAGAAGATGAAATAAGCACTGGCCTCTAGATGTAGCCACAGAGCCCATTGAGTGAGTCTACCTCGTAATCATTAGGGGATTAAAACAAACTAGTCTTCTTCTTCTTCTTCTTCTTCTTCTTCTTCTTCTTCTTCTTCTTCTTCTTCTTCTTCTTCTTCTTCTTCTTCTTCTTCTTCTTCTCCTTCTCCTTCTCCTTCTCCTTCTCCTTCTCCTTCTCCTTCTCCTTATCTTCCTCCTCTCCTTCTCCTTCTCTTCCTCCTCTTCCTCCTTTCCTTCTCCTTTTAGTCTTCAGTTTGCCTCTCAAGCCAATCACATTTTATCAACTAGCTGACTGTTTTGTGGGCATATTTTACAGCTTATCTCAATGATACCAAGTAAGAGCTCACCACCTAAGTTATCCTGAAGTGAATATACTTACAAAATAAGAAATAATTAAAAAAATACATAGCTACATAGGTAGGGCATCAAAGTGGTCCAATCACATGCAGTTTACCATAGATGACTCATTAGACTATGCTATCCCAGAAGAAGTTCTTGCAAGGGTGGTCTTCTATTTGAAGATGGGTCACACATGGCAGCAATTTCTAGACTTCCTCCACATTTCCCCAGTCTCCCCACATTTTCCCTTGTCACTCTAGCTAATCACCCCTCTCCCACTGCTGCTGGAATAGACTAGCTGTTAGGATCACTGGTTTAGTCTGTAGTCTTGTCTTCTCTCTGAATTGTCACATTCTTCATATACTTCTATCCCTGATGTCTTAACCCAGGTGCATCTTTCTCTGTTCTCAAAAAAAGTCAACCTCAAATGAGATTTGTGTGAGAGCTGGTTATATCCTCCCTGGCTGGGATTAGTCACTACAGCCCAGTTATAAGAAATAATAACTCTTTTTCTTCATATGAAAAGAAACAATAATAGAAAATAGTGTACAAAAACAAAGTCCAATTCCTAGTGCTGACAACAGAGTCAATAAATTAGATAAACATGAAAGTACTCAGGCAGTGACCATTGATGCCATTGATGCTGGGATTGACAGCACTAGCTAAGGTGCACTTACCAGGCTGTGCCACATGCAATGGGTGGTACCCTTATTCCTACCCAGGTCTGTCACAAAATCGAATCTGCACAGCTTAATAATAGCCAACATTAATTAACTGATTGATTCATTAATGATCTCATCCCACATGTGTTTTTCCAGCTCTTTTCCCAAAGGAGAAGAAGCAAACTTTCCTAGAGAAAGTCAAATTAAGCTATACTCCATTCCCTAAACAGCTGGGGTGGAATTCAGCCTTATTCCTAAAATATGTGAGGCTGGGACAAAAATAGATATGAAGGTCTCTATGTTATTTGTCTCATTTTTAAAAGTCAAACCAATTTCACAAATTGTTTCCTTGAAAACCTTCACAGGATCCTAAAGCTCAAGCCATTCTCAGATTCTTGGGAGTTCTCTACAAAGTCTTGGTGTAGCAGTTTGTCCTGTAGATCAGGCTTTCCCCTCTTTTCTGTCACCCTTCCATTTTACCATGTTGCATAAAGCATCCTAGTTTACTTGTCCACACTAATGTGACCCTTCTTTCAGTTCATGAGAGTTAGGTAGTTCATTTGGAGCCACAGTGGGATATTTGGAATCCTCCTATCTAATGTGCCTTCCAGGAAGGACCATAGTTGTTTGGCTTCACAGAGCCTAATTCTGAGAAATGTACAGCCTGAGAAGAGTGAGCTTGTCTGTGATCTTCTAAAGCATGAATGAAGCAAAGGTTTTCTCGATCATGCTCAAAGGAAGTACTGGTTCGGGCCATACAGGAGTCATTAGTTTTTCATTACTGTTCACATGCATGAGTGCTGACACCCCAGCTGGACTCTGAGCTTGTCCCACTAAAAAGCTGGTATCACTAAGATAATTTTAGTGATGTTTTTTTCTTCCTTCATCCTTAAAACTTCTCTCCAATGAGATGTATTAGGAGTCATACAGAATTGGAGTTTGTTCTGCTTTTCTATGTAGCTTTCCCACCGTTTCATTTTGCTTATTTGAGACAAAGTCATCCTGTGAACTTTAGACTGAACTCAAAAAATCCCACTTCCCTTACAATACTCAACTTCCAAATGACTTTCATTAAGAGTTTTGTTTTATTTTAATGAGCTGCAACAACTATAACTTGTTAAATAGAAATCTCTGAAGACAAAGTTTGTGTTATTAATAATGTTTTTTTCTTTACTTCATTGCTCAAGGACATTTATAGTGAATGCTGTTTAAACTTTTGTTACTATTGCAGCAATTGTGAGTCATAGATTAATGGTGAGGTATTTCTTTAAAAGTATAGCACAATGCAAATATGGATGCACTTTTGTATTTCCTGGTTTTGTGACCAAGGGGTGGCTACTTTGAATAAACTGGAGATAATTATTTATTGCCTCAGAATTTCTTTCTTTGGATAAGGAAGCATGCTTGGTGGGTTGAGAATGGTTGAGAATAGACAGAGGGTGAAGAGGGCTGGCCATCACAAACACAGAGGCATCCACAGAGGGGCTGTCCATGATTGGAATGCTCATCCACAGTGGAGAAACAAGGAGGGTCAGTGGATTGAGTTGTCAGTTAGCTTGGGCCTCTGCTATGCTGAGAAGTGAGAATGAAGGAGGTCAGTTCTCCCTGGGGCAAATGGGGAAATAAGATATCACTTTGAATGTCAGTTCCTCTGCAGCTTAATTATGGAGTACTTTCTATGTGTCTAGCATTCACAGGAGTTGTGCTTTACACCATAAGCATGTTGTTAGTTAGAAAAAACTCAGAGCCGATGTAGACCCCAGTTGATGAGAGCTGGTTTATGAAGGAAATTGAATTTAGGACTTGAAAGTTAAATAAAATTTAATGAGATAGCGGGGAGATGAAAGCAGTAACACAAATGGATAGAGTGACTGAAATAAGAATGAGTATCCAGTGAACAGCTTGAGGAAGGGAGGCAGTTGATCGGCTAAACGACCTTCAGCAGAGGCTGTGGACAGAAGCACTTAGCTTGAAACTGACCACTCCTTGGGGCAACAATGCCCACTAGATAAGATACTGGCTCCCTAAGTCATAAGAAAGTGACTCGGGTGCATGGGAAAGGGGATGGAGCCGCTACTACCAAGGAGATGTCTGGGGATGCACCAACTAACTCAGTTCCATTCAAGGCTGTGCTGGGTGCTCATCTGGCACAGAAAATGGAAAATAATTAAATGCTTTCAAAATGATGAGGGGGATATAATGAATCTAACAGTCTAAGAAACAACAACACTGTAGATGAATTTCTAAATGGTATTTTTAAATAAAAACATGGAGCCAAATATATGAGTGAAAGCCTTAGAGATCAGGGAACTAGTAAGAGCCAGCAGCCAACCTTCCAACTCTGCAGCTTCCAAATGCAAGTGACTTCCTGTCTACCCACACACATATGCCTTGCTGTTCTGCCATCTGATTTACTCTCTGTCCAGCTATGTCACTTCCTCTTCCTATACAGCTCTGTCACTTTCTGTCTGTCTGTACAGACCTACAGACCTCAATGGTTAACTAGTGTTGGAATTAAGGTGTGTGCCACCACACCTGGCTGTGTTTCCTGTGTGGCCTTGAACACACAAAGATCTTGCCTACTAAGTGATAAGGATTAAGGATGTGTGCTATCACTGTGTGACTTCTTTGTTTACTTATAATCATTGTCCATTTTCCTTTGATCTCCAGGCAAGCTTTATTTATTAAAGCACAAATAAAGTATCACAATATTTCTCCTTTTTGTCTAATAAAAAATTAAAAAGTTATAACTAACATAAGAAAAACTATATACAATAAGCACAATAACTATATATAATATATCCAAGCAATAAATACATCAACAATGTCTCGTCCATTTGCATTTGACAAATTCAGATAAAATATTCCATTATCCATCCACTTTTGGTGAGTTCAAAGTGTTCTAATTCACTTTCTATCTTAACTTATATTACCAACAGAAAGCTATCTTATGATGTCTTTCAAACTTATATACTTTACACCTCTTAGTGGGTTTCTTTTCTGAATTTCTTAACAAGGAAAACTATTAACTATAACTATCTAACCTTCAACTCCCTCAGAGACCAGAGAAGGAAATAATATTATCTAATAAAACAGGAAGTACAAATGAGTGACTTCCAAAAAAATGAGTTATGACAGAAACAGCCAGCTGCCTAGACAGTTTCTCTGTACTTTGGGGCATCATCTTCAGCCTATAAGCTTAGTGTCTCTGACAGACTCATCTCTGAAGCAGGATGTAGGTGAGGCATGAATTCCACCAGTGTCCTGTCATGATTCAGGATTTTAAATTCTGGAAATTATTGATGTTTTGGAAATTCAGCTGTTCATTTTTCTTGGCTTGTGGGTGGCTTCATCTTCTTTATTAAATGCCAGTCTACCATTGAGAGGTTAGACTCTGTCAACTTAGTTACTCTTTCAAGAATAACTGTTTCAGGTACTGTTCCACTACACATCAGAGGCCATTGGTCCACTGCCTGTTCAGCTGCCTTCAAAGAAAGGGGCACTGTACATTTTCTGGATGGCAAAGCCATTTCAGTGATGGTGCCATATTTTCCCGGCCTCAAAGTACACCTACTGCTAAAACCATAACTATAGTTGTCTTGACAAGGATCAGTAGTCCTTTGTTTTGTGTCCAGTTTGTTCATTTTGGACAGCATACTGTCAGCAGTTGATGCAAGGGCACTTTCTTGCCCAGTGGCCAACATTTTAATTTCAGTTTCTTCAATGTCCATATCTTTTCTGAAGTAGAGTGGTGCTGCCAGGAACAGACATGTTTCATAGTCATTTTAAAAAAGAAAAAAATCTATGTTATTAAAATATTTTAAATGCCATATTCTGTAGATCTCTGAAGGGTTTGAAGACAACCTGTCTATCTAAAATATACCTCTGATTGACCTTGTAAACATACTAATAGGACTACAAGTTCAATTGTAATGTCTAACTATGAATTTTCATTTGTTTATATCCTAATAGTTGGTAATAATAACAGTCAAGGATTAGAAAATTACAGTGCATTGTTAAATGAACTATGTGGGTACAATATCTTGAACAAGATTAGAAATATACATACAATATATCAATCTCAAATTGGTATCAATATACACAACTTATATGTAATATGCAAAAATCCAATCCAATATAAAATACTCAAAACTAGTAGTTGCATTTTAAAAGTAGATTACATATTCTACCTTTTTATCTATATCATGTCTATATCCCCTCTTTTTTTCTTTTCAGAATAGACTCAATAATCTACCCTTTATTCTATCATTTCTGTATCTTTTTTTTTTTGAGTAGATTCAATATTCTGCCTATTACTTATATCCTCTTTTTTCTTTTTCTTTTTTTCTAAATAAGAACCTTAAATCTAATCTCCTTTGTTTAGTCTTTTTTCTGACCATTAACAATAACAACTTGTAACCAACCATCCTAAACAATGACAATTATCTCAAACCCAAAACCCATTGAAAGACCATAAACGATCTGCCCCACCTCCTGGGAATGTGGGTGTTATGTTCTTAAAATTGCTTCCTGCTATTTGTTGGTGAAGGCATCTTTAGGGGATCTTGAAAAGAAAAATTTGGGGTTAATTGTCAAGTTCTGGGAGAGGTAGCTACATCATTTGTTATCCAGTCTCTGCATAATGCCAAAGTGCAGGGCTTGTCTCAAGTCCTCACTCAAATAGTCTGTGAGGCTGGATCATCTCAGCTAGCCATCTCAAAATTGTCTTGAGCAGTTTGTAATCAAAAGCTGATTTTTGGGTGATGTTTGCCAGCTTAGTGGTATTATTATTGTCCATGTGGAATTGTCATTATGGGGTCCATCATCTTTCTGGAAACTTCAAATTCGCTGTTAGGCCTGGTTATGATTCCCTGCAGAAAACTGATAGAGACTCCAACACAAAAACATGTATAGGCAGCTAAAAGAAGCCCTTTCTCTAGAATTAGTTAGTACTCTATATGACCATTAATATCATGACAAAAGTTATATATGTGTGTGTGTGTATATATATATATATATATATATATATATATATGTATGTATGTATGTATGTATGTATGTGTGTGTGTAACTTTGTTATAAAATTCATACCTTAGGAAAAGTTTAAAAAATCAAAATAGAGTCAAAGAACTGAGATTAGTGGCAATAGAAAAGTTCCTTAATTTTGGTTTTCTTTTGTCCTATATCAGATGGCTCTTTCTTCTGACATGATACAGAGAGTTTGCTTTTTTCCTTTTAACAAACATGCTTGAGTTTAGAAAAGGAGAGAGCCACTCTCCAACTCCAAAGTAAGCTTTAATTTTTAATTGAACTGGGACTACAAAAAGACCATTTGTGTTAAGTTTCTGTAGAGAAGAGCAGAAACAAACATTTAGGAAGACTTGTGAAATTTTATATGTGATATACCAATAGGCCAATTTATTATTTTTCTGGGGACATTTTTTTATAGGTGATTTGTCCTTTTTCTTCAGATGTCTCATTTGTCCAGTGTTCTTCAGATTCCTTAGTCTTCATTCTCCTGAAAAACAAAAACAAAAATCCTTCCTCAAGCCTAACTTTGGAGAGGTTCCTTTTTGGCAAGTAATATCTGATTAAATGAAAAGCATTTGCTAGTGGTATAAGTTAGTTTAAATTGGATGGTCATGCTGGTTGATGAACTATCACCTTTTCTAATTAAGAGGTCTCTTTTGTTCAAATAGAACTTTTATCAGTTTTGATGGTATCCACAGCTTATCTTCTGTAGAAACAAAAGCAAAACCTTGTCCCCAACATAACACACATCCTGGTTTCCATTCTGAGGTCAGCATGTCCTTACAGTATATAGGCTGATTTAATTTTTTAATTTTTTCTATTATTCAGTGTCTCTCTGCAGCTGTTGTTCCTTTCTCTCTATTTTTCCCCATTTTTAAAAAAAATATATTTGTGTTTTAATTTTACACATCAGCCATGGGTTTCCCTGTCCTCCTCACTCCCACCCCCATACCCACTTACCCCCCAGCCCCTCCTCTCCATTCCCATCTCCTCCAAGGCCAAGACTCCCCTGGGGATTCATTTAAACTTGGTGGATTCAGTACAGGCAGGTCCACTCCCCTCCTTCCAGGCTGAGCAAAGTGTCCCTGTGTAAGCCCTGGGTTCCAAACAGCCAGCTTATGCACTAATGACAGGTCCAGGTCCTATAGCCTGGATGCCTCCCAAACAGTCCAAGCCACTCAACTGTCTCACTTATCCAGAGGACCTGATTCAGCTGGGGGCTCCATAGCCTTTGGTTCACAATTCATGTGCTTCCATTCGTCTGGCCTTTCATCCCTGTGATTTTTCCAAACCTGGGCTCAAAAGTTCATGCTCCCACAGTACCTCCTCCTTCTTGATAACTGGACACATGGAGATCCACCTGGGGCCTGGCTAAGGATCTCTGCATCCACTTCCATCAGTCACTGGATGAGAGTTCCAGCCTGACCGTCAGGGTGTTTGGCCATCTGATCACCAGACTAGGTCAGATCAGGATTTCTCTCGACTACTGCCAGCAGTCTACAGAGGATGCATCACTGTGGACCTCAGGGGAACCTCTCCAGCACTCTGCCCACTCCTGTTCTCATGTGGTCCTCATCCATCATGGTCTACCATTTCTTGTTCTCCCTTTCTGTTCCTGATCCAGCTGGGATCTCCTGCTCCCCCAATCCCCCCTTCCCTCAAACCTTGCCCTTCATTTCTCCCACTGTCGTCCAGGTTGTTCATGTAGATCTCATCCATTTCTCTGTCATTGGGTGATCCCTGTGTCTTTCCTAGGGTCCCATTTTCTAGGTAGCCTCCCTGGAGTTGTGTAGCAGTCTAGTCATCATTGTTTTACATCGAGTATCCTCCTATGAGTGAGTACATACCATGTTTGTCCTTCTGAGTCTGGGTTACCTCACTCAGGATGATTTTTTTCTAGATCCACTCATTTGCCTGCAAACCTCATGTTGATATTGTTTTTCTGTGCTGAGTAGTACTCCATTGTGTATATGTACCATATTTTCTTTATCCATTCTTCAGTTGAAGGGCATCCAGGTTGTTTCCAGGTTCTGGCTATCACAATCCCTGACCTCAAGCTCTACTATAGAGCTACCATAATAAAAACAGCTTGGTATTGGCATAAAAACCAACATGTGGACCAATGGAATCGAATTGAAGACCCTGACATCAACCTGCACACCTATGAACATATAATTTTTGACAAAGAAGCCAAAAATGTTCAATGGAAAAAGGAAAGCATCTTCAACAATTGGTGCTGGCATAACTGGATGTCAATGTGTAAAAGGCTGCAAATAGATCCATATCTGTCACCATGCACAAAACTTAAGTCCAAGTGGATCAAAGACCTCAACATAAATCCAGTTACTCTGAACCTGATAGAAGAGAAAGTAGGAAGTAGTCTTGAACGCATTGGCATAGGAGATCACTTTCTAAATATAACACCAGTAGCACAGACACTGAGAGAAACAATCAATCAATGGGATCTGTTGAAACTGAGAAGCTTTTGTAGAGGACATGGTCAACAAGACAAAGCAACAGCCTACCGAATGGGAAAAGGTCTTCACCAACCCCATATCTGACAGAGGGCTGATATCCAGAATATATAAAGAACTCAAGAAATTAGGCATCAAAATGCCCAACAGTCCAATTAAGAAATGGGCTATAGAACTAAACAGAGAATTTTCCACAGAGGAAGTTCAAATGGCTGAAAGACATTTAAGGAATTGCTCAACATCCCTAATTATCCTGGGAGATGCAAATCAAAACGACTCTGAGATACCACCTTATACCTGTCAGAATGGCTAAGATCAAAAACACAGAAGACAGCTTATGCTGGAAAGGATGTGGAGCAAGGGGAACTCTCCTCCACTGCTGGTGGGAATGCAAGCTTGTACAGCCACTTTGGAAATCAATATGGTGCTTCCTTAGAAAATTGGGAACCCATCTCCCCCAAAACCCAGCTGTAGCACTCTTGGGCATATACCCAAGGAATGTTCCTTTCTTATTAGTGTTGAGAAAATTCAAAGCTAACAGAGCATCATGTAATCTATTTCTGAGGGGGGGGGGGTTGTTACCTCTTTCTTTTTACTTAGTGTATCCTTTAGAGTTCAATTTGATATTTCTATGACTGCTTGGCCTGTAGGATTATGTGGTATACCTGTAATATGCTTTATATTGTAATAAGCAACACACTGTTTCATTTTATCAGAGACATATGTTGGAGCATTGTTAGTTTTAATTTGTGCAGGTATACCCATGAGGGCCAAAGCATCTTGCAAATGCATGATTATAGAATCAGCTTTTTCAGAACTCAGTGAAGTTGCCCATTGAAATCCTGAATAAGTATCAATGGTGTAGTATACATATTTCAGTTTTCCAAATTCTGCAAAGTGAAACATATCCATGTGCTAGATTTCATTCCTCTGAGTACCCTTTGGGTTACATCTTGCTTGTAGTAGAGTCTGATTGTAAAAAGAAACGAGTTTCCTTGATTGTTGCCAGGTTATGGAAAAATCCTTCTTTAAACCTTTACTATTGACATGATGTTTTTTATGAAATTCTGAGGCATCCAGCACATTTCCTATCAATAGTTTATCAGTCTCATCATTACCTTGTGCTAGAGGGCCTGGCAGACCTGTATGAGACTGGATACGAATTATATATAGGGGATGCTTTCTATTCCTGATTATATCTTGTAATTGCATAAATAACAAAGTTAATTCTGACTCATTAGGTATAAATTTTGAAGTCTCAATATGTAAGACCACCCTTTCAGCATCCTCAGAGTTAGTAACTATGTTGAGAGGTTTAGAAAAATCCATTAATACCAACAGAATAGTATATAATTCCAATTTTTGAACCAAATTATAATGACTTTGAACCACTTTACCTAAATTTTCTGACTTGTAACCTACCTTTCCTTGTTTGTTTGCATCTGTAGAAAATGTACAAACCCCAAATATGGGTGTTTCCTGACCAATTTGAGGCAGAATCCAGTCAGCTCTCTTTACAAGTTGAATTCTGTCACTTTGGAGGATATTTGCTGTTAATCTCTCCTTAGTTAAAGGTACTACAATTTCTGTTAATTGACAAAGTCTCAATTTTCCTTTTAAAATCAAGTCAAAGATCTTTTCCACATAAGTTTTTAATTTTTCACTCTGTTTATTTGGTAGAAATATCAATTCCAACATAATATCTTCCCTCTGCTTTAAAATTCTTGTAGGAGAATGCCTAGAGGGTAAAATACCAAAATACAATCAAGCTTTGGATCCACATGATCCATGTGTCCTTCCTGTACTTCCTTTTCTACCAAGGCCAACTCTTTCTCAGCTTCAGCTGATAATTCTCTTGGACTATTTAAGTCCTTGTCACCTTCTAGGGTTTTGAATAAATTACTCAGTTCATAATTTTTCCCAACAACATTCATAGATGGGAAATAATCTTTGTCTCTAAAAATATGTCTCCAAATAATCTTTGAAAGTCATTAAGAGTCCATAATTGGGGCCTGGAGAGATGGCTCAGAAGTTAAGAGCACCAACTGCTCCTCCAGAGGTCCTGAGTTCAATTCCCAGCAACTACATGGTGGCTCACAACCATCTGTAATGAGATCTGGCGCCCTCTTCTATACACATAATAAATAAATAAATCTTATTTTTTTTAAAAAAAAGAGTCCATAATTGATGTCTCTTAATTTGCACCTTTTTGGTTCCAATTTTTGTAGGCTTATTTTATGTTCTGAATAATTAATAGAATTCCTCTTTGTATCTTTTCAGGAATAATTTGTAATTCCCAACAAAGCAAAATTTTCTTTACTTCTTCAAACATTCTTTCTAATGTATCTGTATTTGAATCAGCTAGTAAAATATTGTCCATGTAATGATAAATTGTAGATTTAGGAAATTGTTTATGTATTACTTCTAATGACTGTCATACAAAACATTGGCACAGGGTTGGGCTATTTAATATTCCCTGTGGGAGAATCCTCCATTGATATCTCTTAACTGGGTAAGAATTATTTTAAGTAAGCACTGTGAAGGCAAATCATTCTCTGTCTTTTTCTTGTAAGGGTACTGGAAGAAACAGTCTTTTAAGTTGGTAACTATAAGAGACCATTCTTTAGGTAACACAGTAGGCAAAGGAATTTTGGATTGTAGAGAGCCCATTGGCTGAATTATTTTGTTAATTGCTCGTAGGTCTGTTACCATTCTCCAATTACCAGTTTTCTTTTTGATAACAAATACAGGAGAATTCCAAGGGCTGGTTGATTCTTCAATATGCTGAGCATTTAGCTGCTCTTGTGCCAGCTGTTCTAAAGTCTGCAGTTTCTATGTTGTTAAAGGCCATTGCTGAACCCATACATGCTTGTCTGTTAACCATTTTAAAGGTAGAGTTGTTGGTGTCTTTGAAAGATCCATAGTTGTTGTGCCCTGTTCTTGTATAATCTGGATGATCGGTTATTTATAATAATACCTCCTAATATTTCTCTCAGAAACATGTGTTAGTTTATGATTTGTTTCTGAGGTTGGAGGAATGTCAATCTGGGTATTGCACTGTTGTAATAGATCATGATCCCATAAATTCATAGCTAAATAGCTTTAATTTTCCTCTCTGTCCTTCTGGCCTTATACATTCAAGCCATCTTGCACTCTGTTTTACATGAGATAATGTTCCAATCCCTAACAGCTGAACATTAACCTTCTGAAGAGGCCAATTTGGATCCAATATTCTGGTGCAATTATTGTAACATCTGCACCTATATCTACCAAACCTTCTAAGAGAACATCATTTATTTGTATTTTTAATTTTGGTCTTTGTTCATTTATAGAAGTTTGCCAAAAATTGCTTTATGGTTTCTCCTGAATTTCCTGTTCTCTCTGCTACAGCTGTTCTATCATCCTGAGCAGCCTGGTTTATTCCAATAGGCATTTGGTTATTTAATTGCTCTGAGGAGGGGTTTCTTTTATAATCACAGGGAAATTCTGAACTAAATTTGCCAAGGGGGCCTGCATGAGGTCCCTCTGGGAGTGTCCTGATGGCAGAGGCAAAGGGTTACCTTGTCTGTCCCTTGTTGATCTACATCCATTGGTCTAATGTTTACCCTTACCACACCTTCTGCATAATCCAAAAGAAAGGGTCATTCTGTTGCCATTGTTCCTTGAATAAACATTGTTTCTAGGAATGCCCTGTTTACACTCCCTTTTCAAATGACCTTGTTTACTACAACTAAAACATCTGAGATTATTATTTTTTCTCAAAGCTTTTGATATCAACTCTCCTAACCACGTATCATCATGGTCATGAGACTCAATATTAATTGTGTCTCTGATCCAATCCTCCAAGCGTGCTGATCTGGCCTTTAATAGCCTGATTATTCTTTTGCATGCTGCATTTGAATTCTCAAAAGCCAAATATTCAATTATTATCTGTCTAACTTCTAGATTTGGTATCATTCTATTTACTGCTAAAGACAGCCTTTGTAAGAAATCCAGGAAGGATTCTTTTGGGCCTTGTATAACTTTCATAAATGATTCAATTTTCTTCTCTGCTTCCTCAATTCCATCCCATGCATTCATGGCTGCCATGTGGCATAGCATTAGGATTTGGTTATCATATAAACATTTTCTTTGTATATCAGCATAATTGCCTTCTCCAAGAAGCTAATTATGGGAAAATTCTATACCTCTAGTCCTATGTCATTGTTCTACTCGCTTAACTTTCTCTTTAAACCAAGTCCTCCATTGTAATTCTGCTCTGGCCTCTAGGATAGCTGTTACCAATTCTTTCAAGTCCTGAGGGATAATTCTATTGCAAGTTGACCATGAGTTTAACATTTACTTTAAAAATGGAGACTATATGCCATATGAGACTATAGCTTCTTTTTTGTTATTTTTTTTGTGTTTGTTTTGTTTTTGTTTTTTTTTGTTTTTTGAGACAGGGTTTCTCTGTGTAGTTTTGCACCCTTCCTGTAACTCACTCTGTAGACCAGGCTGGTCTCGAACTCACAGAGATCTGCCTGGCTCTGCCTCCCAAGTGCTGGGATTAAAGACATGAGCCACCACTACCCAGTGATATTATAGCTTCTTTAAATCTCCTTAAATCTAACATTTCCTCTGGGGTCCACTTAGCTTGTACACACTCTTGAGAAGGTAGTTCCTGTAAGGTTACCAGATAGAATAAGTTTGGTTGTTTGGAAACAAGCAGACTCTCTGTAACTGTGTAATTCAATCCTGATATAATTTTACCTTTAAATTATTCTGCCTGAGTCTGAATTTCTCTATAATTCATTTAAAAAGATTTTTCTAAAGTCAATCCTGAGTTATATTCACCTTAAAATTCTCCTGCTGGGTTTGAATTTTTCTATGAGTCATTTTAACAGGCTCTAAAACTTTTATCTTGACACTTAAATTGACCAACCTTTTTAATGCTAAAATATAGATGATCAAACAAATAACATGCATAATTGATGTTACATACATCTCATCAATATTAATTATCCTCTCATTTAATTGTTCCATTTACAGGCTGCCTAATGTGTTATCAAACAGGGACCAAATCCCTTCCACGGTAAAAATTTTTCCCATTTTTTTAATGTGGGAAAAAATTCTCTTTTAACTAATTTCACCCTTTAAGACACCTTAATTGACTTACCAAGTCTGTTGACTGTGTAGAACGGGGTAAGTCTGAGGGAATTTCAAAGCATCTACCAAGTGTGGTGGCAGTCTGAGGAGGGAATCCAGAGAGAGAAAGAGGGAGAGCCCACCACCCACCAGGAGAAAGAAAGCCAAACAGCTACAACCTGAGCCTTACAACTGGGCCTGAGACAGGGGCCCTATAAGCTCACAAGCAGGTTTTAATGAATTCTTGCCACATTGAAGTGCCAATTGTAGATGAATTTCTGAATCGTATTATTAAATAAAAAACACAGAGCCAAGTGTAGGGGTGAATGCCTTAGAGAGATCAGAGAAATAGGGAAAACCACTAGTTAATCTTGCCTCACCAACTCTGCAGCTCCCAAATGAGAGTGACTTCCTGTCTACCCACACATATATGCCTTGCTGGTTTGCAATCTGATTTGCTTTCTGTCCAGCTACATCATTTCCTCTTCCTACATAGCTCTGTCCCTTTCTGTCTGTCTGTACAGACCTCCATAGTTAACTAGTGTTGGAATTAAGGTGTGTGCCACCACACCTGGCTCTGTTCCTAGTGTGTCCTTGAATACACAGAGATCCTGTCTGCTAAGTGATAGGATTGAGGATGTGTGGTACCATTGCCTGACTTCTTTGTTTACTTATAATGGCTGGCCTTTTCCCTCTGATCTCTAAGGCAAGCACAAATAAATTATCACCATACAACACATGTATATGTTTCATGATGACCCAAGACTTTGGGAGTGTAAGACTTGAGCCAAGAGCCAGTGGGAATTGGACGAAGGTTATTAGAAACCAGGGGAAGTGATTTCCTGACTAATACCATGTTGATCTAACTTGAACTCAACTGATACCAAGAAAAACAACAGTAAATCAATAAACCTTGACCCTGTGTATCCATTTCTGTCTCTTGTATAGACTTTTTGGTCTGATCTTCCTGTCTGCACAGTTGTGCAGAGAGATGAGCTAACTCCTCCTCAGATGTTTCACCTCCTCACTGACTGAGAGCTCAGTCCAAGTCCCTACCTAAGCATGTAACATATCTGTCAGGTCCTTAACCAACATGGGAAACTCTTTCCTCTACCACACTTTTAGTAGACAATTATTAACTTTATGGGAAAATTTCAAATTCTTCATTTCCCTTGGAAGTTCTGAGGGTTTGTGCCTAGTTTAAATTAACCGTTACTATCATCCCTTCATTTTCCTCTGCTTTACCTCATTGTCTATAAATATTTGAGTCCATAGATCTTAAACGGTGATAAAGAGGGAAACATTAGCTGGCATGATACCAGATCCAGGTCTAGATTTTAGATGTCACTCTGGACGTTAGTCTGAGATTTCAGTAATAACATTTCATTGCTGTGTTGGTGGTTTTTTTGTTTTTGTTTTTTGTTTGTTTTTTGTTTTTTATTTTATTTTATTTTTTTTAAATCAGGATTAGACTTGTTATTCTGTACAAGTTTCTGAGCTGCAAATGTTTCCTAAGTTCAGTTTTACCATTTATACAAGAGCATCATTTCTGTGGAAGGGTTTTGTTAATGTGCATAAAGCAGTGTGCCTCCTTGTGTGTACCTCAATGTCAAAATTACAGCACACTCTGCTTCCCTCACTCTGCAGAAAGAATTCCTCCACAGGAGAAGGCTGATGCCTCATTTTCTTCTCATTGTTGCTCCCAAACCTGAGCCAGGAAAGCTGCTTTGCATGGAAAGATAGAAACTGAGAGACATCATGGAGCTCTCGCCTCTGGAGAGCTGCCTGCCTATAGTGTGTGCATGAAGCAGCCTGCTCTAAGTGCTTATTAGCAGAAAGGACTACTTGATTATGGATCATATTTCCTCGGGAATTCTGTAGAAGGGGACCTAGCTAATAATTGCCAGGGGCGCCTTTCCCCAGATGGTGTGTACACAAACTGTTTCACTGGAATCAAATTTTTAAATTGGTTAAAAATCAGTTCATTAACCATTTGTCCAGAATGAAAATTACCAGAAATCTAGTTGAAAAGAATATTTCTTTTTGAAGTTGAGAAGTTATATGCCCTGAATAGAGTTAATTGGATCAGTCATATTTGGAATATATTCAATACAGGGTCTAAAATTTAGTTTTTGTTTCCAGAAGTCATCAAATGTGCTGAAGCTGTCTCCTGAGCTGGAAAGATTTGTCATTCTTTTTCTTTTGCTCACTAAACTAGTATTATGATGAATTAAAGTTATAACTGTTATGAACATGAGTTTGACTGAATAGTGCCAATAATTTGCCCGTATTAAAACCCATTTCCCATAAAGAATTAACTATATTCTACAAAGAAAAACTACTCTTCCAATTTCTTGAATTTGTTATCTGAAATATCTGCTTTGGGGACAAGATATGGAAAGACAACTTCTCAGCTGAATGAGTACAGGCTAACGAGTATTTCACCTACAAGATATAAAACCTCAAACTTATATATTATTCTCAATCAGGGAATGGTGGAGTGTAACTACAGCCCTAGCTGGAAGGCTGAGACAAAAGGACTGCTGTGTGAGGCCAGCCAGGGCTCCATGTCAGACCTGGTCTCAGAGGTTCCTATGCACTCGGGCTCAAACTTGTCTGACTCAAGAGTGCTTTTGTGTGTTAACATTTGAGTGAGTGCCATCTCAAGAGATAGGCTCGGGTAAATGTTGAGCTTGGGTGAGAGTTTTCTTGATAAGACTGAAAGCCGTGCAGGAGGAAAGAGGTTGGTGTGGCTGTGGGTAATGCCAGGGAAATGCATCAGGAGGGTTAGTGAAGGGCTTGGGCAATGCGTTTCACTTGTTTTCATTTTTTTTAGCCAACAACCGGCTCTTCAGTTAGGTTCATGGTTCTTCATAAAGGTCACTTCTTATCACCAGGGCTCACGTGAACCAGAACCCTAATATTCTTCACAGAGGCTTTAATTTATAGTAAAAGCAGCAGTCGGATATGGGCCAGATCTCCATTTCCCTGCACACATAAGATATTTTCCCCAAGGCTGGAGCAGCTCACAAATAGCTGGGAGCCAAATTTGGCCCATTTAAAATATGATTGCATTGTCCACCATAATGATGGTAGTAACCTTGTGCATGAATCTAGTCCCTCTACAAAACACAGAGGAGTCATACTCCTCGCCTGTCCATAGTGAATACCAAGAAGGCCTTGTACTCCCCATCTAGGGGCAGCCACTGTTGAAAAAGTAGATGATCACTTTCTTCCTGACATTCTGGCCTCTGGCCATGAATATTGAGAGCTGTTATCCTCCGAGGCTACTCATTTCCTTCTCCAAGAGGCTTTAATGCTTACGGTAAGTAGACTACCTTATAACCCAAGTGACCTTAAATAATGTTGGCTGCCCATTCCATAAAGTATTCTTCAAAAAAAGGTCAGATTCAATACCTAATATTGATGTAAGAGGTTCAGCTAATTCCACTGAATATAGATTTCCATCTCCAGATTTCTTTTTCTCTATATACAGAGATTTGCATTCACTCATCTAAACTCTTCTGGCATCTGCAACTGGCTTCAGAGCTGGGGAATGTTAAGACGGAGTCGATGCTGCTCTGTGATACAATGGTTTTTTAAAATATATGGCATAGTAAGAGATGCAATGCAGCTATGAACAAGTTCATTGGCCTTATTTTGATTTCATAGGCAGGGTGACTTGACCTAGTGTTTCTCAACATTGTTTTGCTGGGACTGCAGTCCTTTTATTTATGCAGTCAGTGTCTACACACAGAGTTCTGTGGCTAGGCAAAGCTTGTCCCAAATTTACACGCTCTCTAACACCACCCTGTCTCTCTCCCTCCATTCATCCTACCTTAGATGTCTGAAGCTGCAATATTTGCAAAGTGGCTGCTTTAAAACACACAGTGCAAGAAAAGTTCTGAATTTCTGAAAGCTTCTCACTAATTCAAGAATGATAACAGGTCCCAACTTGAGCATCAGTCTCAATTTATTTCACAGTACAAATAGTCCTAGAATGATGTCATTTCAAAGCACTAATGTGCCTGATGTTTCCACTTAACTTTTGTTGTATAATAATCTGTCCTGGTCTGTTCAAGTTTGGAGTAACCTTGCTTGTGCAGGAAGGTCATTTGATTGTAGAGAAGGACTGATCCCCAGGCAGACCTAGGTAGCATGCAGGTCTTTCCTAGTTTCATTGCCTTGCTGACCCATAGCATTCTTTCTGCAGAGAGACTCAGTATGTCCTTCCTAGTCATCCAATGAAGTTCCTTGCTCTGGATTTCCTGATATTCCATTTTTACTGAAGTGTTCCCTAGTAACACACATGGTAGCAATATGGCATACCCTGTGTGAGGAGTATCTAGCACCATGCAGAATTTCTATCAGCTCCAATGCTTTATTTATCCACAAACTTCAACAATGTCCCAAAAGTCGGGGGTGGTGGTGGTGGTGACGGGGGGGGGGGACTGAATAGAAACTATTTGAAAGATTTTTTTTTAAGAATCAATTTTCTGTTTTTCATTAAATAAACTTTAATTATCTATTTATTTGTATATGGATATGCACCATTACAAGTGAGCAGAGGTGAGAGAACAATTTGTGCGAGTTGTCTCTCTTCTTCTATATGGATCCCAAGGATTGAACTCAGGTCCTCAGCTTTGGTGGCAAGGGCTTCTATCCACTGAGTCATCTTGTCCTCTCTCCCAGGATTTCTTTGACTGTGGTCCACTGATTTCCCATGCTTTCAGGGCCTCGTTGTCCTGGATGCATTAGTAAGCTGCCTTTCGGCTCACCTAGAGTTGATTTCATTAATAAAAGAATGACTCCTCAAAAAAGGAATTCTAAAATTATCCTCTAACTCAGAAATGCAAGTTGGCTTTTTCAGCCTGCAGATAAATTTCTTTAGCATTAAGCTTACTTTATCAAGCACTACACCTGACATCCTGTCATAAATGCTGCATGCATTTTAACTTACTTTAATATAGTGTGGGTTGGTTTATAACACTCTGATGTAGTTACTGAAGCTGAGTATTAGTGGGAGGAATGCTAACCATGCCTCCAAATTTCACTCAACTAGGACACCGTCCGCTCAAGTTCCATCAGAGTTTGTATCTCAGTAATTTCCATGCACTTGGTGCATATTTCAGCCAGCCATGCAGTCTCACTGTACTACCTTTGTACTTAGATAAAGCTATTATCAGAAACACTTCTTACCCACCTCATGCATCACATTATAGTCAGAGTCACAGACTGCATGATGGATTGGTTTAAGAAGGTGGTAGAGTGTATTGCTTCAGGAGTCACAGATGTGGGCCAGGACCCACCTGTCAAAGATATTACACTGTGAAAATGTGGAGAACAAGGTGATTGCAAAGATCAGACCTGAGATAGCTGCATTTTCTAAAGTCCCACCTTGACTTAGCCCAACAGTCTAGGCTTTGGCCTCAGCACTAGACATGTACTAATGCTTTTCTGAAGTGCAGACCAATCAACTCAAACAAGTGCCAAGTCAGTGAGAAAGTAGGAGGTCGGTGGCTATGATCATCCCTCTCAATCTTAATGCAAGTTGCTTTAAAAAACAAAAAACAAAAAAACAAAAAAAAAAAACAGCAGGCAGAAATTAAGACACTTGAACAGTGGCTACTCTGCTTAATAGATACATGACAGGTCCTAAAATGAGTTAATGTGGACAGCTTGGTGGTTCTGAGTTGACAGGGCTCAGAAAGATTTAAGAGATGATGCCAGAACGTTGGGAAGAAAACCTGGCAAAGAACAAAAGTGAAAAGAAAAGAAAAGATTATCACATTCCACTCATTAGTATAAACCAGTTCAGATGACCATGCTGCTGAGCAGTAAGTGAGTGTCAGATCTGCTCCTAAATGTGTTCCATGAATTACTTCTTCTCATGCTCACAAGAACTGAGAGAGTCAGGATCAGTGTGAGGTAAGGCATGAAATATAAGTGAATGTCCAAAAGAAACTCAACCACCAAGATTAATAATATTTATTGAAAGTTTTAATTCAAAATAAATGCAAAGAACTATTCTGAACAAATTAACAGAATTTTAATACATTTAGGCTATTATTTGTTATTTTGTGACTGCTCATTGAAAAAGGAATGGTAATTTTTTCATTGAAAATAGACTTTTTTTCCTACAATATATTCTGATTATGTTTTTTCCTCCCCCAACTCTCCACCCACCTAAATCCACACCCTTTCTTTCTCTCTCTCATTATAATGTAAACAGACATCTAAAAAATAATAAGATAAAATCAAAACAAACAGAAAAAAAGAACCAAAGAAAAAGCATCAGAAATATGCAGACACAGAGTTACATATGTTCATATACATAGCAATCCCATAAAAGCACAACACTGGAAATCACTGTATATATGCTAAAGACCTGCTAGGAAAAATGAATAAATAGATAAAATAATAATAAAAATAATGCTCAGACAAAGCATTATGAGACAAGAAACTTCAAAATGCCATTGAATTCATTTTGTGATGGCCATCTACTGTTGGACATGGAAACTATCCTTAAGAGTGGTTTGTATACCCAGTGAGTCACCATTAGAGAAAACTAATTTTTCCTTTGCGAGCTTCTGGATCGGGGATGGGGACTTGCTTCCACTTCCCTTCTCATGGCTGGGAGTCTCTGGGAGTATATATCCTGTTTCTGGAGGGCCTTGTTTCCTTGGTGTTCTCCATCCCCATTGACTTTTTATAATCTTTCTACCTCCTTTTTCCTAGGGTGCTGTGAGCTCTGAGGATAGGGAATTGATGTAGACACCCCATTTGGGACAGAGTATTCCAAGGTCACTTACTCTCTGCACATTGTGCTGTTGTGGGGCTGTTTTTGTTCCCATCAACTTCAGGAGGAAAGTTCTCTGATAATGGCTAAGGGAGACACTGCTGATAAGTATAGCAAAATGTCATTAGGAGTAATTGTATTCCTATATTTCTTTAGCGGAACAGCATTAGTAGGATTTTCCCTTAATATCTGGCCTATCTAGTCTCAGGTTCTTGACTACCTGAGAAGTGCTGGATATATGTTCCATTTCATAGAATGGGCCTTCAACCCAATCATATAGTGTTGGTTACTTCCACAAGCTTTGTGCCATTATCACACCAGTGCATCTTGCAGGCAGGTCATCACTGAAGGGTTTGTAGTTGGGTTGACATTTACTTTTTTCTCTGGGTAATGTACAAAGTACCTTATAGTCAGTAGCGATGAAGGTTCTAGGTAGGCACCACCTTAACTTCTTTGTGTTCAATGAATTGGGTAGGTGTTGCCATCAGCAATAGGACCTGTAGTGGTTTAAATAAGAATGACCCTCATAGGCTCATATATCTGGATGCTTAGTTAACAGGGGTTGGCACTATTTGAAAAGTATTAGGAGGTGTGGCCTTGTTGGAGGAAGTGTGTCACTGGTGGTGGGCTTTGAGGTTTCAAAAGCTCATGCCAGGATGATTCTCTCTCTCTCTCTCTCTCTCTCTCTCTCTCTCTCTCTCTCTCTCTGTCTATAAATCATGAGGCAGAGGTTTCAGCTACAGCTACAGCACCCACCTTCATACTGCCTTGCTCCCCACCACGACTATAATAGACTAAACTTCTGAAACTGTAAGCAAGCCCTCTTTGCCTTCTTTCACAAGCATCGCCGTGGTCATGGTGTCTCCTTATAACAACAGAACAGTGACTAAGACAGGCCTTACCATCAGTTTGTGAGGAGCAACCAATAGCCTGAGTTGTTTGGGGTTGTCTATGGGAACCCTTTGGCCCACAACTTGATTGTATAAAACCTATTCCCAGAACTGGAGGTTTCATTTGGTTCTGAGAGTTGGGGCTTTGTCTCTCCATTATTTGGTGATACCAATTTAGATTTTTCATATGTGTATATATTTTCAGAAGTTTCCCTAAGCTTTCTTTCCCTCCAATCTTGCCCTTCATTACTCCCACTGTCATCCAGGTTGTTCATGTAGATCTCATCCATTTCTCTGTCATTGGGTGATCCTTGGGTCTTTAAATTTAAAACACATAATAATAAAGAAAAAATTATTTATTAAAAAAAGAATGGATTTACATGACAAGGATTCTTAGTGCCTATGAGAAAAGCCCAAGAAAACAAGACAAGAGTGTTGTGAGCTCAGTTTATTCAGAACATGGAATTGTTTTTGGAATGTGTTTTCATGATCCTTCCAGGTGTAGCATATAAAAGTAAGTTTACTTCATTACAAAAAAAAAAAAAAAGTTTGTATTGTATTAGATTTCCATATGCTTCCTCAAATGCCCCTTGATTTGTTGCTGTCCTCCTCTGTTTTCCATCCTTTACCCTCCTATTCTCTTCCTTTCCCTGTTGGATCCTCCCACCCTAGTCTCCACCCCCATGTATCCATAACTTCTCTATTCTATTTCCCCTTTCTAGGGAGATCCATCTCTCATCCCTAGTGCCTTACTCTGTATGTAATCTTTGTATATACAGGTGTATGCACTGTAGCCTACTTATTAAAGACTTAACAGCTAACATTCACATAAAAGTAAATACATACTATATTTGTTTTGGGGGGATCCGAGTTACCTCACTCAAGATAACTTTTTTCTAGCTCCATTCATCCACCTGAAAATTTCATTTTTTTAAAAAAAAATAGTTGAGTCATATTCCATTGTGTAAATATGCCACACTTTCCTTTATCTTCATCCTTTGACAGACATTTAAGCTATTTATGAATGGAGCAGCAATGAGCATGGTTAAGCAAATGTCTCTGCAATAGGATGTACAGTCCTTTGTGCACACTCACAAGAGCCATGGCTGGATCTTGCAGTACATCTAACCTGGTTTCCTGAGGAAGCATCACGCTAGTTTCCACAGTGGCTGCTGTGAAAGAAGAAGTGCTAATTCTCAACCCATCACTTCGTTGAAGTGGTCAACCAATCCACTCTAAGTTCATCAGGCTGACCTGGAACAGGCTGGGCAGAGATAGGCTTCAAGGTGAGAATACATTTTTCATTGTAGAGCTTTTACTAATATTTTATTTTTTACTTGGTTAAAATTTGGGAGGAATGTTTCCTAAATGTGTATAGGGCATGTGGTTTGCTTTTTTGCTTCAGGCTGGAATGTAACCTGGCATCACTCTGAAGATGGCTGTTGATTTTTAAATGAACACCCTGACTTCCAGACAACTTGGTGAGAGTGTGTAAGCTAAGAAACAGAGACAAGTTTGGGAACCAAGTAGTGCGAATACACAAGTCACCTTAACTGGACATCCATCATCCCACAGAGGAAGGGCTGCAGATTTGCTGCTGCCAACAGGAGCGTCTTTGTTGTGTCAACATTTCTGTGAGACCCCATGAACACCCAAAACAATTTTAGTTGTTAGGTGGAAGCCCTCCAATAAGAGGGCTTGGTCTCGATCTTCCTCTAAACAGCAGGATGTTCTGTTTGCTGACAACCTGAACCATCTCATGATGCTTCAAAGATGTTCCTATCATTTTCAAACAATTTATTATCATGGGCTCAAAGCATGCGGTACCATGGGATGGGCAAGCACAGCTGAGACAGTTCCTTTCTATTTTGGTCATTGCAAGCATTTCATGTATTAGGGAAAAAAATCCCTCTTCTCAGAAACACATTCTAGGGTTCAGCACGGAAAGAAAATCCTAATGCAAAGACTGTGTTAAAATGCTGAACCTAGAGGAATTTGGCATAAATAAGACATGAAGTTAGCTGACATGAGATATTACATTTATTCCATTGTTGGTGAGAACAGACCTGGGTTTCTATTGTCACAGGTGAAAAGTGTCTTGGAAATTCTACTCTGGCATGTGTTAGATAAGGGGCTGCCTCAGTCAGAATAACCTGAATAAGATTTATACACATCACTGAAATGGACTCGTGTTTACAGTCTGTCCTTGCTCTTGAGGATTAACAGTGCTCGGGCAGCAAGAGAGACAGTTTGGGGAACTATTCAGGAGAAAACAGTATTTCTGAATCTCTTCCCTATGACTTGTTCTGGGTTGCCATTCACAGCTAAAGCTAAGTCCTCTGAGAAGGAGACTCATCTCATTTGTGGTAAATTTCTATTTAAGAAAAAATATTTAATAAATCTTTGGGGGGCATGGCTCAGAGGGGAGCAGAGAGGAGGGCTGGAGGGAAAAGAGAATGAAGATGGGTGGGTAGTGAGGTGGAGAGAATCTTAGAGGGGTCGGAGGAAAGGAAAATGTGATCAAAATATATTATATGCAAATTTTTAAATAAATAAAATGTATAACACAAACCAGAGGTTTGATATCATCTCTACAAAGTGAGATGTTATACAGAAAAACAAAACAACAAACAAAACACTCCTAGAATCAGATGTCAGCCCATCGTGTGCTGTTTTAAATACACTGAAACGCCACAACTGAGCGGAGAAAGGGCCTTTTCCTGGAAAGCTAAAATTCAACCCACTTCGTGTGCATTTACACTGCACAGGGAGCTTCTCGTGCGTGCTCCCACTTGGGGACAATTAAGCTCTACCCTGTACTCCTAGGGACTGAGACATTTTCAAGTCCCTTTATGATCAGTACAGAAATGATCTCTTCTTCCAAGCCATCAAATGCTGCGTGTGGGTACAATGGCTGCCTTCCAGTGAGCTGAAAAGCTCTCATGACTTGGCATACCCTCTTTCCCTGGGCCCTTCAGTAATGGCATTTCACTTAATACAATATGCCCCTAACTGAGTTTTAGTGATTTCAAATGAATTTAGTCTCCTTATCGATATCCTCTATTTGGTATGTGTTTGCTCTTCAATGTGCTGTGCCAATAAATCCAGCACTTGCCCCCACCCCCCACCCCCAATTGTCTGGCTTCTTGCAACAAAAGCAAACATCAGGCAAGAGAAAAGGAGGCTCTTAAAAAACTTGTCTGTGTCATAAATGTAAATATCAATAACCTCGGGAGGTTGATAAGGGTATGCTTGGACAGATTTGGCCGTGTTCCTGGATGTTAGGGCGTTGGAATACCAAGAAGCCTGAACTACAGGTTTGCAGTCCTGAAAGGCTGTGTCACAAAGTCAGTCTGGAAAGACAATTGGTGAATTCAGTACTGGAACTCAAAGAATTTCCTTACAAGCACAAGGACACATCCTAGAAAGAAACAACCAAGGCCTAAATGTAACTTTTGTTTGTAAGTTGCAATTGACAAAAATGATTCCTAAACTGGAATACATAAAGAATCTTTCCATTCCATTTTCATTCCCTTTGTCCATATTCTAGAATGCCTCCTCCCACCTGACACTCTTGGAGTTGATTATATATTCACAATCAGGTGTAAGAAAAAAACACAGCAAAAGTATTTATGGATCTAGGGAGGTATCACAGTGGGTAAATGCTGGGGTACACATACGACACACACAGTTCTGATCACCAGAAACTGTGAGAAGACAGGCAAGCATGGCCACCACCTGCAATCCCAGCACCTGGGAGGTAGACCTGGGATCTCCTGAGACGATCCTCTAGGCCTCCACAGCACAAGCACATGCATGTACTCCCATCAGTGAACATGCATGCACATACAGTATATACATGCCAACCTCTCACACTTACACACTGGAAAAGAAAATATTGAAAACCCCATACACCCCTCCCCAAGTTTTGCCCCAATGATAGCATTGTAAAATGCATCACATTATGAAAATCAGTATTTTAACATTAATTTGATCAAGAGATAAATTTCCCATCAATACTTTCATCCTTTATCTTTTTTCAACACATCCACTTTTCCTTGGTCCATACAAACTATTATCTTTTCTCTCATTATTTTTTTTTTCTGTCTCAAGAATGTTATTCTCATGGAATCCTAAGATTCATCTTTTTAGTTAGTGTGATTCTCTGACAGTTCATTCAGGTTGTAGTTTGGGTCAGCAGTCTTTTCCATTCTATTTCTAACTAGTATTTCATGATATGGGGTGTTTGTTTAGTCCCTCATCCAATAAATGGCAGTAAGAAGGTGTCTAATGCAGGGTTAATACAACTAAAAGCACAGCAGCTAATGTGTACAGATTCTATGTGAACATTTTTGTACTTCTATGGGACAAACTACAGGAGTATAATTGCTGAGTTACATGATGTTTTAAGAAAGTGTCAACTACATTTCATGGTGGTGTGGCATTGCCCTTCTATAATCCCACCATAGATATGACAGTGGGTAATCCAGTTTTCCTCATTTCCTGCACCATATACTATAATGTTTTTAAATTTTGTTATTACTGTGTGTATGTGAGTGAGTATACACACACATGATGTACTTGCTACAGCACAAGTATGAAGGCTAGAGAAAAACTTCATGGAATTGATTCTCTTCTATATTTATGTGGGCTTAAGGATGGAACTCAGGTTGTCAGGCTTGTGGGTGAATTGCCTTTACCAGTTGAGCTATCTCATTGGGTCTATTAGTATGGTTTGTGGTAATAGTTCATTGTGCCTTGATTTGCATTTCCCTACTGACTAATGAGCATCTTTCCATGCGCATATCTTGTATGAACCTATCTAATGAGATTACATTTTTTTATTTTAATATTGAGTTTTTAACAGTCTTCAATTACTCTAAAAAACTGACATTTTAGAGTTAAGTATTTTGGAGACATTCTCTCCTGTTCCTACTCAGTGATGGTTAATCTTGGTTAGTCAACTTGACTGGATGTAGAAGACAAGTCTGAGGATGAGTGTGAAGAATAATCTAGATTAGATTAGCCTCTGAGCACATCTGTTGGGGGTTATCAGGATTATATGACTTAAGAGATTCTTCCTAAATGTAAACTTGACCATTCTATAGATCAGGAACAAATGGTTTCCAACTGAGATGAATTGTGACCAGCTTCCTCAAACTCCTACCACTTCTTCAGTTTGATGGATTGTACACTTCAACTGTGAACCAAAATAACCCTTCACCCAGATTGCTTTCACCAGAATGTTTTATCACAGTAACAGGAAAGGTGACTGAGACATAAAATGGTACCAGGAGCAGGCTTATTTCTGTTATAAATCTGAGAGTGTGGGTTTTCCTTTAAGAGACAGAGTTTGCCTGGCAGTGGTGGCACATATCTTTAATCCTAGCACTTGGGAGGCAGAGCCAAGTGGATCTCTGTAAGTTCAAGTCCAGCCTGGTCTACAGAGAGAGATCCAGGACAGGCACCAAAACCACACAGAGAAACCCTGTCCAGAAAAAACAAACAAACCAACAACAACAACAAAAAAGAGACAGAGTTTGGATTGTCTCTAATTGACTTTGGTTTTAAATAAGACTGATGTAGAAAAATGTTACCCCATTAAGAAGTTCTTTATGCAGTATCTTTGCAGTTAGTGTTCCCCATTTATAAGAACTGTTGAAGGTGATGAATGTGTTTGATGAGACATAAACATTGTTTTCCCACAACAAGAGTTGAAAAGGTTTCAAAGAACGAAAGCTAAGGGAACCGCCAACGATGCAGCACCGGGAAAATCACACGGAACTTCCACGTGAAAGAAGAAAATCTTGATTCAGTGATCTGGCTTCCTGCAGTCATACGTTTATAATTTCAGGAATGCATCTGTTCTCCAATATTTCCTTCATCCCTTATAATCAACCTGTGTCTTCTTAGAACTTACTTTTCAAAGGGGCAATTCCAGCCTAAAGACAGTTTCAATTTGTTGACTTTCACACACCACCCAAATGTTTCTGAACTATTTATTTCTTTGAAAAAATTTGTCTTGAAGAAGAAATTACTCATCCTAGAATTATTTCTTTTGCCAAACACACTTCTACTTTTCCCTTAAAAAACAAAACACAAAGCAGAACTAAATGCTAGAGTTCATTATTTATAAGAATAATTTGCTAATTGTCAGATTTGCTCTTTGTTTTTGCTTTATTATTTATTTGTGCGTTTGTTTATTTATTTATTTATTTATTTATTTATTTATTTATTTATTTATTGTCAACACTTTCAGTAAAAAGTGAAGGAGATCATAGAATCGGGGCTGGCTCCAGAAAAGCTTCATCCTTGTGTCTCAAGTATTTGAGATCTAATGAGAGCACAGAAGTTTACCATTGCTCGTGTCTGTCATTGGTCACGCCTTATTTATTTATTCCTCATTACCCACATTTCTTATGTCTGATTGAAGAAATTAAATACAGTTTTCTCAACACCCACACTTAACCTGCAATATGCAGTCTCTTAGTACTTCCCCGAACTCTCAGCTTTATATATTCTCCATCTCAGATTGATAGGTATATATCATCAATTTGGAAAACTGTATCTTTGCCTTCCCCTGCCACTGTTCCAATATTTTCATTTAATTACTCTGATTTTAATATGCATACTTTTCTGCTTTGAAACCCCAAACCAAATCACATGATAGGATTCCCTTCCACACTTTCCATAATTTCTCCTTTATTTTTTATTACTACATGTCACCAAAAACAAACCCTTTGTTATCTCCTTATGCTTCTTTTTTCAGATAAATAATATTTTACTTATGCATTGTTGTAGTCCATGCTTCTTTTTTCTTAACTATACATCCTGTTAATCTCCC
Source organism: Onychomys torridus (assembly GCF_903995425.1). NCBI lineage: Eukaryota > Metazoa > Chordata > Mammalia > Rodentia > Cricetidae > Onychomys > Onychomys torridus. Next base: position 6,096,766 of record NC_050452.1, on the reverse strand, counting down.
TACTTTATTAGAATTTGTCTTTCCTTCTTTCCTTCCATCCTTTCTCTATTCCTTTCCTTCCTTTTAGGTTTTTTGAGACATGCTCTTACTCTGTAGTCAGGTTACGATGTCAAATTGCTGTATAGACCCGACTGGCCTTGAACTCAAAGCGATCTCCTTGCCTCAGTCTCCTAAAAGCTAGGATCCAGGCATTATCTGCCAGCCAGTCTAGTGTAGCTTTACAGACATTATGCAATAATTCCTTTTGTTGTTGTAAGTCTATTCTATCTCGCCATTCTTCTGATTAGCATTGGCTTTGTGTTCACTCCTCCATTCATAAAAATAGGTCACATGTCACTTCAGGTCTGCAAGCCTCACATGACACGGCTGAACCTTTTCCTTTTCCCTTTTCCTTTTAATAAATCTCCATGTTTTCTATTTTTTAAGTTTATCACTGCACTAGAGCTTATACTTGACAATCCACCCAAGCTTCTTCTTTCTCAAATTTTCACCTACCTTCTACATATTTCATTTTCAAATTATGCTGACACCATTGGAACTGAGAAGAATAGGAAGTTACACCTGAGTATACTTTGTCACAGTGAGCAATTTGAGCTAAAGGAAACTGGAAGCCTTAGAAGCTACTTTGGAATGATAGTCTCTACATTTTCACAATTTTCCCTCCCTTAATCACAGGGAAGGGGCCTTCTCTAAAATCTCCTTCTCCAATGAAGGGAGATCTCATAAAAGAAAGTTAATATTTTAAAATGATGAGAGATTGTGATTAAACTAGTTTGTCAAATAGACAGAGCTTTGGTACAATTCAGAAGCATAGTGACTCTAGTGGAGAGAGACATTACCAGATGATTCTGACCAAGTTAATAGTCTGAAGTACTTTCTGCACTTGTATTTGTCATTTTGTGGATGGATGTCTGATTTTTATCAATTTTACTTGACCAGGCTCATTTAAAGTTCCAGGACAGCCAAGGCTACATAGAGAACCCTGTCTCAAAACACCAAAATGAATGAATGAATGAATAAATAAATAAATAAACAAACAAACAAACAAAAAAATAAAGAATGAATGGTATACCTAGAGGTGAAGTTATTATATAAATATCCCATGCAGCATGAAGAATATCACTTTCTAATATATTGATCTCTAGAAGATAACATGAATAAAGCAAACTGGTCTAGGGATGTAGGTCAGACAAGGTACACTTGTTTATATATGTGAAATTATGTGTTTCCAGCATCATTTAAAACAGCTGGGAAGTGTATGTGTATAATAGCAGAATTTGGGTTGTGGAGGCAGGAGGATTAGAAATTTCAGGTCATCCTCAATAGTGTGGTGAGTTTGAGGTCAGCCTGGGAATATATGAAACTGTGTCTCAAGAAATGGAAGAAAAAGAAAGAAAGAGAAAGGAAGAAAGAAAGAAAGGAAGGAAGGAGAAGAAAGATAGAAATATAAAGCAATCTGAGCAAAATAAGAGAGCATTACAAAATCCCTACCAAAATTACAATGTCATTTTTCATACAACTAGAAAAAACATGACAAGGTTTATGTGGAAACACAAACTATCAGTCAGTTAAAGTGATTCTAAGTAGAAAGAACACTGTCAGAGTCATCATATTATATGACCTTAAAGTACACTACACAGCCATAGTGACAAAGACACCTAGATCAGTAGAAGATAATAGAAGACCCAGGGGTAAGCTGACACAGCTGTGTAAAACTATCTTTTGACCAGGGTATCAAAACTACAGTAGAAAAAAAAGTCAGCTTATTCAGTAAATGTTGCTAGTAAAACTGGACATCCACTGCAAGAGAATGAATTAGAACAATACCTCTCATTCTATACAATAAGCAATTCAAACTGAACCAAAGACCTTAGAACAAGAAATGTTGACAATGGTTAAGGTAACACCGAGGATATATGTCAAATACAGGTTTAGATAAGAAATCTAAAGAAACCCTAACAGCTTAGATACTAGCTTTCAGAATTGACAGATATAATTACATTAAATTAATTTTGCAAAGCAAAAGACATCAACATAATGAAAAGATAGACTATAGAATGGGAAAATATTTGCCAACTATACTTCAGATAAAGTAGTAATAGCAAGAATTCATGAAGAAAATTTAAAGAAATTGTTTAAATTGCTTTATAAGAAAAGGGGAAAGTTAAACATCCCTTTCATAAATCAAAACTGCCTATCAATAAATGGGTAAAAGAACTGAATTCACAGTCCTCAAAGAAGGACAAGGGGTCAATAAATATCTTGAAAAGAATTCAACATCCATATCCACTAGCAAATTAATCTACTTCGGTATTCCATTTCACTCCAGTCACAATGGCTATTATCAAGAACACAAATAACAACCAATGTTGACAAAGAAATGGAGAAAGAAGAAACATTTCCTGATGTTGGGAGTGTAAACTGGTGCAGTCTCTATGGAAATTACTGTGAAATCGTCTTAGGAAGCTAAAAGTAAACCCACTGCACAATAAGCCCCACCACTCCTGGACTCAGATCACTGTACTGTACTATAGAGACACTTACACAGCAATATATTTTTATTTTTTAGTTAAATTTTTCTTATACAATATATTTTGATCATGTTTTTACCTCCTCCAACTCTTCACAGATCCTCCCCACCTCCCTACACACCCAACCTTATGTTCACCTCACCTCCTTAAAATGAAATAAAACTAGAACTAAGAAGAAAGAAACCCAACCCCCCTCAAAAAAAAATAACAAGCAAACAAACAGAACCCCACAAGAACACAAAAACAAATCACACTCCCAGGCAGGCCCCATGCCCAGAAATAAATATAAAGCAAACTCAATGCCATTTCTGTGTACTTCTTTCATTTTCTTTATTTTGGCATATCTGTGTTTCTTGCAGCTTTTAAAAAATTAATAAAAAGGAAATGGAATCATGCTATGTATCTACCAAGAAGGAACTGGATAATGAAAACATAGTATACATGCAATGTGGAATTTTATTCCTCTGTGAAGAAAAACAACATTTTCAGGAGAATACATGCACTTGGAAAAATCTTACAAGTAAAGTAACCCAATTCTAGGAAGACAAGTGTCACAAGTTGTCTTTCATGTGTATATATTCCTATTTCTAAATGTTAAATACGTGTATTTACATTTACATGGGAGTAAGCATAAGTAAACATGTAAATTTACATTTATGTGGGTGTAAGCCAGGAAAACGGAAAGGGAAAGGGATTTGTGAGACAGAGCAGTCTTTAAGGCAGTGGGGTAGGAAAGCAACAAAATATGTGAGGTGTGTAGGAAGATACTAAAGGTGGGGCTAAGAGTGGAAGGGTACAGCAGGGGAGAGGGAGCAGGGATAGGAGAGCAGCAGAGAGGGTCACACATGAACAAAATGTTTCTCATGTTGTTATTACATTGTGTTATATATTTTAAATTGAAAACATGACATTTAAACCATGTTCAAGAGAACTCTGGTCAGTTTATAGCTATCTATGACACCCGCCAGGAGGTCTGAATTAGAACAGAAGGTGTGTGTGTGTGTGTGTGTGTGTGTGTGTGTGTGTGTGTGTGTGTGTGTTATTTTTTATCCTGCTTGTCTCATTTGGACAGTATACTGTTAGCAGCTGAGGTAAGGGCATTTTCTTGCCCAGTGGCTAACTTTTTCCACAAAGAAAGTAAACTCCACAAGGAGTTTCTTCAATGTCCATCATCTTCTTTGAAATAGACTGGTGCTGCCAGGAGCAGACATGTCTCATAGCCATAAAAAAATAAGAATATATGTTATTAAAACATCTTAAATGCCATATTCTGTTGATCTCTGAAGTGTTTGAAGATGACTCAAATATATCTCTGCTTGACCTTGAACATACCTAATATGACTACAAGTTCGATTATATTAGGTGACTAACATGTCTTTCTTTATATCCTAATTATTTGGTAATAATAACTTTCAAGGTCTATAAATTTGCATTACATTGTTAAATGAACTGTATAGGTAAAATACCTTGAACAATATTAGAAATACATGTATAGTATTTTCTAAAAAAATAATATCAATCTTGTATCAATATAGAAAATTCATATACAATATGCAAAAATCCAATCTAATGTAAAATATTTAAAACTAGTAGTTGCTTTTTAAAAGTAGATTAAATAATCTACCTTTTTATCTCATCATATTCTCCCTTTTTTCTTTTCAGAGTAGATTCAATAATCTACTCTTTTATCCTATTATTTCTATTTCTTTTTTTTCAGAGTAGTTCAATAGTCTACCTTTTTATCCTATCATTTCTATATAATACATTTCTATATCATATTCCCCTTTCTTCTTTTAGAAAGAGATTGACTATGACCAATAACAATTTTTAACCAACCCATAAACAAAAACAAACATCCATATTCCATTTTTTTGAGGAATGTGGGCATAGTTTTCTAGGCTACTTCCTGCTGATTGGGGATGCTGGTATCTTATGGGGACACAAAAAAAATTTAGGATCAGGGCCAAGTCCTGATTGGAATAGTCTGTAAGGCTGTATCTTCTCAGCTAGCCATCTAGATATTGTCCTGAGCAGTTTTGTCATTCAAAGCCGATCTTTGGATGATGTTTGTCAGCTTAATGAAATTATCATGGTCCTGATGGAATCATCGTTGTGGAGTCTATTGGTGAAATTATTAAGGCCACTCCATGTAGTTAAAAGGGAGGTTTATTTTGTGGGGTAACTTACAAATGAAGGGGTAGGTTTCAGGGTCTGGCAAAGGTATAGCGCAGTCCAGCGGTGTTCTCTGGAGAACTCTGCTCGGTCTACCTCCAGTGTCCAGGGTCCCAGAACCAAGAGAGAGAGAGCCCTCCTCCCGATCCTTGGTCTTCTGCTTCCTCCTCTGCCCTGCCTTGTGGGCAGGACCATTACCGAAGCCTCAGTGGGGGTTGGAACTTCCAGGCCAATGCTGGGATGGCTATCCACTACAGGAGTACCATCATCTTTTTGGAGACTTTGAAGTTGCTGGTAGGTATGGTAATGGTTCACTGCAGAAAATCTTTTTCTTGGGATAAGTTTTCTGGATGATTCATCCTTTTTCTTTGGATGTCTCATTTGTTCAGTTTTCTTCAGATTCCTTAGCCTGCATTCTCTTGAAAGACAAAAACAAAAACCCTTCCTCAAGCTTAACTTGGGGGAGGTTCCCTATCTAATTGTTATCAATTTTGATTTATGACTTTTCCCTAAATTTTTGTTTTATTTTCTAAAGTTATTCTATCATCCAGAGCAGTATGGTTTGTTACAATAGGTATTAGATTCTTTAATTGCTCTGGGAAGGAGTTTCTTCCATGATGGCAGGAAAGGACTGAACAGAATTTACCATGGGGACCAGAGAGAGGCCCTCAGGGAGTTTCCTGATGGCAAAGGCAAAGTATTACCTTGTCTGTGCCTTGTTGATCTACATTCCTTAATCCAGTGTCTGCCTTTGCCACACCTTCTGCATAATTCAGAAGGGAGGGGTATTCTGTTGGGATTAGTCCTTGAGAAAACATTGTTTCTAGGAATGCTGTTTACAGTCCCTTTTTAGGTGACCTTGTTTACTGCAATTAAAACATTTGATATTATTATTGAATCTCCTCAAATCTAACATTTGCACGGGAGTCCAGTAAGCTCTTACACAGGCTTGAGGATAGCTATCACTCCTGTAAGGTTACTGGATAGTCTAAAGTTGCTGTTTGAAAGTGGTAGGCTGTTTCTCTGTAACCTTATAATGCAATGTTGAGATTTGTTCTCCTTTAAATTCTTCTGTCTGGGTCTGAATATCCCTGTCATCTGTTTTAATGAGTTTTTCTAAAACTTTAATCTTGGCACTCATATTAACCAACTTTTTTAATGGTGAAACAAAAGTGATCAAACAAATAATATTTATAATTGACATTATATCTATCCAATCAACATATATTAGTCTCTCATTTAATTGTTCCATTTCAGACCATTTAATGTACAGTCAAACAGAGACCAAATACCTCCACTGTAAAAATGTTTCCCACTTTTTAATGTGGGACAAAACTTTCTTTTATCTAATTACTCCTTTTAAGAAATCCCAATTGACTCACCAAATCTGCTGACAGTGACAGTTCAGATGATGGTGTCCAGCACCCTGAGGAGGGGCTTAAGGAATGCCAGAACCCACCAGGAGAGGAAAGAAGAGAAAGATTGAGTCATCTGCATATGGAAAAGTGGAACATTTATAATGCTAAAATAACTAAGCTTGATTTTTCTTTTTTTGCTTTAAGTTTGTTTTTAAAGCCATGCATGATGGTGCATGCCTTTCATCTTAGTACTTGAGAGGCAGAAGCAGGAGGATCTCTGTGAGTTTGAGGCCAGCCGAGTTTGTACAGCAAATTTTAGGTTGTCTAGTGATACATAGGAAGACACTGTATCAAAATAAAACACACAAACAAAACAAAACAATGTGGTTAAGTTGGCTAGACAATGCACATTTAAAAAGACAAATTTACACACTAACACATGTTTTCTTGCAGTTGACTTGCTTTCAATTAGTCCCCACAAGTTTTAAGCTATATGTGATATCAAAGTACTGTTTCCTCCTCCACAGCAGTGCAAAGAAATACAGATTATATATTGGGTGCTTGATAAAAATATAGTAAATCAGTTCTTATGTGGGCCAGTTACAGTGAAGGGAACAACACAGCCACAATTTTAAAGTGACAGTGTTTGGTGAGCCGGTGGTAATTTGCTTGAGTTATGACTGTAAGCAATAGATTTAGAGTATTATGAAAATATATGCTTTGTTAAGTGCTGTGAATTATGCTGAATAATTCTGAAAGAAACTTTAACTGAACTAATGAATCAAAGTGGAGCGTCCCACATTCTCTAGCGTCAGTGTGTGGGAAATGTGTACAGAAACTCGGATGTAGGACATGTTCAGGACCATTGGGGAGAGGATGATTGTCAAGCACGTTCAGTTTAATGGACAAAGAGCCTCAATTTGGCAGTTGAAGACCATTTCTAATTTGGTAAGGAGCCTAAAAACATGATTTGGAAGAGTTAACTCATTGGGTTGGGCCTGGAGTGCTATTTAAAAAGAATGTGAAATCTGCCTTACTTCAAACTTAGGCCAAATGTGGAACTGCATAGACTGAAGGGGGATCTGCTTCTACAGGCCTGTGTACCTTCCTCTCCTTCCCTCTGATCCTTTAAAAAAAATGTTCATCCTTGCTTACTGTTGAAGAGGTGGAAAAATAATATGTCCATGTACTAGTTGAAAAGAACAGGCTAATCATAGAGAATCTGAAAAAAATGCAGAACAAAGATACTAATAAAAAACATCTCCAACTATATTATCAAATGAAACAATATAGACATTTATACACATTGCAAAATAGATATGAACAAACATATGCACATATATGCAACTGACTTTATTTTTAAAAGAAAAAAGGAATATGAGGATACTATATTTCTCTTTAATTTTAAAAAAATGAATAGTTTTTTCTCCACACTGTGGTATGTCTTGTCACATTCTAATCTATTCTTTGTTATGTGTGTGATGTGTTTGGGGTACACAAGCCAAATCAGGAAGCTAGGACTCTCCTCTAGCACTCTGAGACAACATCTCTCAGTGAATGGGAAGCTCACAGTTTAGGCTAGGCCGGCCAGCCAGAGAGTTCCTGTGACCCTGACTCTGTACCACAATTTTGGGGTCACAGTCATACACAACTATGCCCAGTTTTTTAAGTGAATGCTGGTGATTTGAACTTAGGTCCTCCTGTTTACAAAGCAAGTGCTCTTAATATTTGCATTTGCTTTATCTGGCAGAAATACTATATAACAATATACTACTATGACTCTCTTAAAAACTGCACACCAGCACTTTGAAATCAACCACCCTACAACAGACCCTACAAACCAGAGCCTCGATTATTGTTTTGTGGATCATCAAAACTTAATGAAACAATGAAGTAGGTATTAACTATTCAAGTATATTTAAAGCCATTTATATCTCCAGTGGATACATTATGACAAGTGCTAAGCATTAAGCAAGCAAATTCTCCACTATTAAATAAATCAGTTACCTTGTGTAGCTTATGACCATCATTGGAAAGGTTGTTGATTTTCTCACTTTTGACCTTTCCATTAGTATAATATTTAAGTATTCATCTACAAGATATTGTAGTGACATTTATCGGCACTCTCCTAAGTTTTCTACATTCATCATCACTGAGTAGCACCAGGCATAAAAACCACTCACTCTTTGGTAAATTAACGTGGACTGTCAGTGCAGAACATTTCCTCACTTTTTTTTTAATACAGGTAGGGTTTTGATGTTCTCTTGTGATACTGAGTGATGGATACAGGATCTTTTCTGTGCTATGCAAATATGCCATTACTGAGCTATATCCCCAGACCTTATGTTACCGTTATTTTGACACAGAGTCTCCTTAACTTGACTTGAGTAGTGTTGACACTTACTCTATACAGCCCAGACAGATCATACCCTAAATATTGAAGGGACTGTAATTCTCCCAGTGTCCTCTCTGGTGTGTGCTATAACTTAAGTCTGAAGTACCCAAGACTCATCTTCTAAGAGCTTAAATCCCAGCCTGTGACACTTGAGTGGTGACAGCACCTGTAAGAGAGAGAACTAGTAGAAATTTGGCCATGGGACGGGGCGTTTCCTATAGACCTAGAGTACGGGGACTGGATTTCTTCCTTAGCTGTAATTTGTTTTCCTCTTGTTGCTGTTTGATTTAGTTTGGGCCTCAAAGCTTCCAGGCAGTATCCAACTCTGTCCCGTTCAGCTATCTGACCTCTCACAGGTCCAAAGCAGCAGACAAGAGCCACTGCATCTCTGAGACAAAGCAAATATTTCCTTATTTTAAGTTATTTCTCTCTAGCATTTTGTCACTATGATATAAAACTGCCTCACACAGTCTTTAATATGGATGGTATTTTCATATGCAGGCTCTGACTTGGAGATGAATAGAGAGCATGTTTCTGCTCTACAAACAATTGGATATTCCTATACATTCTATATTATGTGCCAATCATTTCTCTTGAATTCTGGCATGTCTAGAATTCATTTTAAATATAGTGCTAATATCTAATCTTTAATTTCACCTAGTGAGCAGTAATTTTATCTGTGCTCTGTAACCTCTCTTTTCATTAGTTAGATCATTACTTTGAATAGAGTTTGTTCTAGAGCTGTTTATTGGATCATAACTATGTCCTTTAATTTGGGCACAAATGAAACCCTGAATTTAATGTTTGCTAGGGTCAACTTCAACGCTTCTCTCCAGTATATTCTTGGTGATATTTTCTGTTTCTTCTTGTAGGTATCAAAATATTTTATTAGTTTTTCCCCAAATAAATGATTTATTAAAATTTCAAAGAACTATTCTTTAAATGTATTAGATTATCACTTTTGCAAAATTCATATTGCCCAATAAGAATAATGAAAATATCTCTATATCAGGGTTTTCATTCTGGTGCAATAACTACAGCCACAATTATTCACCCAGGGTACAACCATATACACATGCAGCTCTTTCCATGTGGCTTTCATTATTCCAATGTTGTAATCTTTAATAACTATATCATAGGTATGCTGGCTGGTTTATGTTAACTCGACACAAGCTAGAGTCATCAGAGAAGAGAGAGCCTCAACTGAGAAAATGCCTCCATGAGGTAGGACTATACACACGTTTGCAGGGCATTTTCTTAATTAGTGATTCATAGAGGAGAGCCCAGTCCATGTGGGTCTTCCTTGGCCTGATTGGTGGTCCTGGCTTCTATAAGAAAGCAGACTGAACAAGACACGAAGAGTAAGCCAGTAAGCAGCTCCTCTCCATGGCCTCTGCATCAGCTCCTGCCTCCAGGTTCCTGCCCTGCTTGAGTTCCTGTTCTGACTTCCTCTGAAGATAAACTGTGACATGGAAGCTTAAGCTGAACAAACCCTTTCCCCTCCAAGTTGCTTTGGTCATCACAGCAATAGCAACCCTAAGACACTACGTTAGGAAGTCTATACACAAAACAAGATAATAACTTTAAATTGATTTGAAAAAAATGAATATTCTTTGAATGTTACTTCCAAATGTAAACTCATGAACATGTATAGCACCATAGGTGCTATAGATAGATATGTATCCACATATGTATACATCTTCTTTTTGGAAAAACACTCATCTTTTCCAAATGGTAATAGGCTCTATGGTGGGATATTTGTATATGTGTCCACATTTTATATGATTATTTTATTATTTAACAATAAGCTGTCCTTTTCTTCTATTGAATTAATTTTCCATGTTATTGCATCTACATTAACAAAAAAAATGTGCTCTGTCATAGACTACACCTTTAATTCTTAGTGTTTTTCAAACTTTTTTCTCGTCCTTAGCATTCAGAAATGGCTAGCTAACCATAACAGTGATCATTTTTTTCTAATTTGGTACATATTTTTGTTTCTCAAATGAAAAGTTTATTGAAAATCAGTGGTGAAAATTTTGAATGAAGGAAGAGTCTGTCTTTGGTGCATCCTAAGTGTCTTCTTTGCTCTTAATTCTGATTCTTAGTGAAAGACCTGTACTTCTTTTCACTGTAGTACCACAGCTGACCTCCAGGAAACCTTACAACTGGATAGAGTTGGTTATGAAATAAATCTCAGTAAGAGAGTTAATAACTAGAGCTGCAAAGCAATGTTTTCTGTACTGAAGCTCTCTTCATAAAAGTTAAATGGAAATATACACTTACAACCCATAAATATCACCAGCAAAATTCTGACTTTAGTTATGTCTGGCTTCCACTGTCACAAAGCAGTTACACTGACCTGTCACACCATTCAGTGTATTTATAAACTTTTAAATATTTATTAAAACAAAACAAAACACTTGAGTGTGGCTAGGGCTTGGAACTATGAGCACACTAGTTAAGTGTGTCCTGACTGAGCTACCCTATCTCATCTCTGAGGTCTTCATCACCTCACTTCTGACCATTTCAACATCATGGCTAAACCTTAGCTGTAGGAATAGAGCTCTTGTCTTCCTGCCTACCTTCTACCAGCTCTTTAGTGGTGACTATCAGAACTTCTAAGATAATGCTGTCTTTAGTCCTCAGGACTATGTAATTTGTTGCATTTCTTACACATTTGCTCTTATATAAGCATGTCCTTTGTGTTTCTAATCATCCTGGAAGTCTTTTGGGAACACATTGACTAACTTAAAGTTACCTTTTATTTTGTATTTTAAACCCGTGTGTTTGGAATATACTTCCTGTTATGGTTCACAGTTTACTCTTAAATCCATTGTGAACTTTTCCAAAAGTGAATTTATTCTTGTTGGTCTATCTTAGACATGTGAAAATAATTATCAAAGACCTTAAGTGAGCTTCACTGGCACTGTTGCAGGCTGATGAGCTTGACACACGTGGGGGAAAGGTATGTCAAGATGCTCACCCTGCAGTTCCTGGAGCTACTTGTTCAAGTAGTGTAAGCAAATTACCATAGGGAAAACTCACTCCCTTAGGTGAGAAAACCTATCTAAGGACTTCTGTTTATGTTAAAGATGAATTCCTTGAGAAAGACAAATGCCATTGTTTAAAACACAAAGTCCACATAGTCATCAAAGCAAATATTGTATGTCTAGATTTACCTCTTTCCCAAACATTGAACATCAAAACAGGTATGTCATGATATATATTCAAATGTGTCATTCACATCATTATTTTAGTAATAAATATGTAGACATGATCAAGAATTCATCATGGCAAAATTATTGACTAAATTACCAATACTATGCTATACACATGAACACACATACACACACACACACACACACACACACACAGACAGAGAGAGAGAGAGAGAGAGAGAGAGAGAGAGAGAGAGAGAGAGAGAGAAAGGGAGACATTTAAAATATAAGCAAATCTGATAGAAGAAAGTTTATTATAGTTTTTTTAATATAAAGACAAATTGCAAACTTGTATGTATATTATGAAAATTTAAATCACAAATTTTGTCATATATAGATGCCTTATATAAAGTACATATATGTATACAATATACTATATATTCATAAATATATATGGCATATATATGGGTTGTATATACATATCTGTATACACCTTTCCATAGTGTATGTAACTCTTCACAAATCTGAAAAACTCAAACCAATATGTACTCTATGTCCCAGGGTGTAAGTATGCAGCTTTAATTACTTGCATATCTGTATGAATTGGTATTTTTAAATTAAAAGTATGATTACACACTCACACATTCACACACACAGAGAGTCACACATTAACCCCCTCCCCCACACACACACTCCTAAGTATAGAAAAGCAAACAACTAGTTCAGTTGTACAATGTTTTTCTGATTTCAGGGCTGGCCACAGGGACTCACCCCGAGGAAGGTGACCCCGCTCTCAGCATTCGGAGCTGCCAACGGTTCTTTTCTTAGGACTGGGGCTCCAAGAGATTCTCCTTCCACGTTAGTGTGTCTGCTGATGTCATCCTTGTTCAGGTCTTGTACAGGCAGGAGCAAACTTCCTGTTCATGAAAGTATATCTTACTATTTAAATACATTTTGAAAGTAAAAAGCAATATATTATAATGCTACTAATAATGAGGAATATATATAAAATTATATTTATTTGGTTATAGTAGCATAACATAATTTTAATTTATAACATTTACTATTTAAGACTTCTATTATATTCATTTGGTTTATAGTAACAACATAATTTTATATATAACTTTTAATATTTAAGACATATTTATTTGGTTAAAGCAGTATATAACTTAATTTTTATATATAACATTCATAACACTAATTTCAATGGGCAGAATCACAAAGTGTGTCTGTGTGTGTGTGTGTGTGTGCTGTCTGTGTGTCTGTGTGATAATGACTCAATCGAGGGTCTTGCCCATTTGACGCAAGCTCTATTACTGCACTGAGGATGTAGCTTAGTGGTCATGTGCTAGCATGGCATGCACAGGCCCCACGGTTGGTGTCAGTACTGAAAAAAAATATTATCCAATATCTATTTCCCTTTCTTGACTTTATAATCTTAGGTTCACCATCAGTTTCCCTGGATAGGTCTTCAACAAGTCTTCCCAAGAAAGAAAACGGGTTCCAGTTTATCCCCCCATAGGTACCTTGGAATGACTTTTTCACATATTAATGTAAACTTGACATGTCATTTTCATCCTAATCACAAATGTTTCTCCAGAGATGAAGTCTGAGGACCTCTGCTTTGTGGTGCTCAGTCATGTGACCGAGGAACCCGACCTGACCTGCTTCTGTTTATCTATAAGTAAAGTTTTGTTTCTGTTTGGACCTTTGCCAGTGTTTAAGGTTTAATTCACTTTAACTATAATGTTTCTAACTGGGAAGTCTCTCTCTCTCCCTCTCCCTCTTTCCCTCTCTCTCCCTCCCTCCCTCCCTTTCTCTCTCAGATAATAATTTCCACCTGGTCACTGCTTGCATCAATTTAATTCATAATGGTTTTTTTTTTTATTATTCTGGGAGAAAAATTTCATCCTGCATATTAATTAAACTTAGTTTTCTAATATGCTCAGTCCAGAACTTAATCTCACTGTTTGTAGATTAGCTCACCTTCCTCAGCAGTCTTTCCTCACCATCTCATGTTTACGGCACCTACCTTTCACCACTTTGTTCTTCTTACTGACATGAATTATGTATTTGTGAGTATTGTTTAACTGACAAATGTGTTGTAACATTTCCTATGGCTCTGCAGTTCCTCCAGGAGTGGGGTACATGCAGTGTGCCTCGGCATCACTGAGATTCTGTTCTTATCTGTGCAGGGCAGACTTCAGAAGCAGCACTGTGGCCTGATGGAGGGTGGTTCTTCATTTATCTTGATTCAGTGGCTTCACTGATGTGGAGCCAGCTCAGTTGTCGGCACATTCCACCAAGCATCATTTTGTCATCATGTTTGTTTTATAAACAGGAAAAATGTAAAGCTGGAGGAAGTGGAAACACAAATGTGTCAAAACGAGTCACAGGTCATAAAGATTATCTTAGGATGGTGTGGATCATGCCTTCTTCAAGGCAGCCAATGCCAGGAGGAAAATTATTTCTCTCCTTTCCTTTAGGTCAATGGGATTCCTTGTGTGAACACTATGTGTTTAAGAACTAATTTGCCATTTCATACAATTACAGGGCTTTTGCCAATGGTGAATGGTGTGATTTCTTTCAACATTTGGCCTGAGTCAAAGCTGTGTTTCAGAGCCAGGTGCTAAAGCCCTTCCTGAGTTTTATCTTCATGAACTTTTGAGGACATTCAACTGCAATTTGGACATAAAATGTATGAAGAATTTCTTATATGTTCCTACTGCTTTTAATATTTCTTCAGATTAGTTGTTCTGAAACAGTCAATATTTCTAAGATTAAAAAATTACCTGATTCAGGAGGCCAGCCTGGTCTACAGAGAAAGTTCCAGGACATCCAGGGCTATACTGAGACACACTGTCATGGAAAACAAAAGAAGCAAAAAAGACCAAAATTGACCAGAAAGAAATAAAACCTTTCTTCATTGTCCAAAATGACACAGTAATTTTCCAGAATTCTCTCATACTGGTGACAGTCTACAAGATTGAGTATAAAGGTGTGAAGGTAAAAATTATATTGTTACAGTTTCTCAGTATTTTCTTTTTTATTAGCATTTTAATTAAAATGCAATTACATCACTTACTCTTTTCCTTCTGATGCCCCATCCTTCCATCCTTCCAATTCTTCCTTTGCTACACACACTCACACACACACACTCACACACACACACACACACACACTCACACACACACACTCACACACACTCACACACACACACACACACACACACACACACACACACACACACACTCACACACACTCACACACACACTCACACACACACACACACACACACACACACACATATATATATATATAATCTTATGCATATATATGCATAAGTAAGTGAATATAATCTGCTAAGTCCATTTAGTGTGACTTGACTTTGTGGATATGATCTCAGGCCTGCCCACTGTGTATTGGCTAACCAGCTAGGGGTCTCACCCCTGGGAAAAGCTCAACTGTCCTTCTCTCAGCAGTCAATAGTCACCTGCTCTCCTCTGACTGTGAGGGATCATGTGAGATTTCCTCCGTACACATTACCAAAGCTTTCAATACTATCATTGTTCAGATCTTGTCTAGGAAGCCATATTTATGAAGTGTCTCTGTTGTGGCTTCCCTGTAATTTCCAGGAGACACAATCTCACAGCAGTCGGGTCCTCTGGCTCCACACCCTCTTCCATGACCTTACCTGAGCAGGGATTGTGTTGTAGGTTTATTTGTTGGGACTGGGGTCCACATGATCTGCTGATCTCTGTGTTATGACCTGTTGCAGTTTTCTGTAATGGTTTCCCTTTGCTGTAAAGAGAAGCATCTTTGATGAGGGATAAACTGTTATACTTATCTATGGGTATAAGGATATGTTTTAGGCAGCACGTAAGAATTACACTGATCTAGCAAACTGATGGTTTTTCTTTAAAAATCTGTGACCTCTGAGTACTTGGTTAGATTTCTAGAACCAACCATGACTTCTCTCCTATGTTGCTGGCCTTCAGCTCCATTAGGCAGCTATAGGTTACCACCAGGACATGAGTGCTTTACTGCACTCATCTTGCCACGATGGCCATTGTTACAGCTCCCCGGCATTGCATCTGGACAGGGATATTGATTTATTTTCTCCCTTGGCAGCTTACATAGTACTTTCTGGTTCTATGAAAGCTAGATTGTAGGAAAGAGGCTTTCATGTTAGATCTACCTCAAAAGTCCTAAATTCTTTGTCCAAAGTACATGGTGTCTTCAGCAATAGGGACTTACCTTCAACTCCTGAGGAACAACCACAGACAACAGCGGTATGTATTGTTTTTAGGAGTCACTTGGACAATCAAAAACAGCTTGAAAGATTGTTAGAGAGTCTAACTTTATTCCAGGTGTGTGTGTTCATTGTGTATAACTTTGGCTAAATATAAAATAATGAGATTCCTTAAGTCTAAAATAATATTATTTCTTGAGATTATACCAAACATCCTTTCTCTCTTCGGTATTGACTTCCTTCCTCTCCTCTCTCCACTTAGAGACTCCTTCCTGCATTTCCCCTTCTTATCACCTAAATCCTGCTTTTACTTTCTTTGTCCCTCATCTTGCTCCCTTTTGATACCCTGATTTCTGTGGGTATTCAGGCTGTATACTTACATCTAGACTTGGAGCTAGGAGCCACAGATGAGAGAGAACATATGGCGGCATTTGACTTTGTGAGTCTGGATTATGTCACTCAATATCTTTTGCAGGTCCTTCCATTTACCTGCAAATTTCAGGATTTCAATTTTAGTTTCCAAGTCCCAAAGAATACGTTTAAATTACTTTTAAGTAACATGTCAAGGTACTCACACTGCATGGTACATTTTTAATTAAACATGATTATGTTCATAAATCAAATTTTTAAGTAAACTTGGTGGCCTGGAGATTGCTATTTTCTGATTCTGTGCCATAAAATTCTCTTACATTTGTAAACTCTGATTGATTTCTAAAACCTCAAGTCCATATGGTAATTACTTCAATCAAAGTATATACTGTTGTATATAACAATGTACAAATACATTTAAAAACAACTTTCTGTTTTATACAAATGGCCACTGTTCAAGAAAGACACTGAGCCCTGCACAGGCACTAAGAATTTGGAAAGGAAAATGGTGCTTATTAGGATATACAGAAACAGAGCATGCTGGTACGTAGGTCCCCAGATCCCTTCTTTTAAGATTTTTGAGTCTTTGAACATCTCTGAATCTTGTTTTCTTAGTGGTAAAATATTAATAATAGTAGCACAAATTTGCCTGGGTAGAAAATGAGAACTGCAATGTTCCCTATGTAGCAAGTCCCCATGCGAACATACACTAAAATTCTAGCCATGTAGTTACAGTTGGGTGTATGATTAGTAGTTCCCACAGAGATGTGATTTCCAACTAGGAAGGATAACCACTGTAGAAGTAATTGTTTGAATATTTATTATGGGCCATTGCAATTGAGAGTTCTTCAGCTGCTCAAATGCTGCTTAATGCCCAGTTAGTAAAGCGAGTAAACTCAGTTTCTGACTCAAATGGACTATGAATGAAGGTCTAAAGAACGGTTTCATTTACGCATTTAAATAATTGCAGGACTTCAGTCAGATGGGAAGTACTTTGAGTTCATTAATAAGGACTGGTTCAAATTACATTATGAATGAATTCCTGAAACACCACTTTAACTTCATTTTTTTTTTTTCTCAAGCACACATCAGCATGGTTGGCTGAGGAAGAGTCATACTCCTGAAAACTGGATGAGAAAGTGGAGGCTGAGAGGACAGGGCAAGGATCTCCAATAGCAGAAGCACAAACATTTAGCAACCCCAGCTCAGCCTGGCTACTGCCTCTACAGCCCAGTCTCAGATGTGGTCATGGAAAGTCAAGTACTCAGAGCCAGTCTAGCAGAGGCTGAGCCTCTGGTCCGGATGGCTGTTGGTTCTCTCTGAATCTGGATACGTGTCCAAAAATCTCAGCTTTCATAATTTTTGGCAACTTGTAACTTCCTCTTATATTATGTCCATGTGAATATCTGCCCACCACCTTTCTCACCTAAACACAGTGCCCATAGTGCATTGCCAGCTTGCCTTAGAGTCTCTTTGGGTCTGCTGGGCCAGGATCATCAATAGACATCAGAGACAGACCAAGAATACTTTGGGGGAAGAGTTAGCCAAGTCATCAGGTCTTTTTGTGCATGTATGTGATGCACAAAACCTCTATATATGAATCCATGGCTATCACAGCCTCAAACAACCATTTACCACACAGTAAGTCTGTATAACTCAGCTTTCCTGCTCATCATTGAAAAGACTGGTTAGCTTTTGTATAATTTTAAAAATTATTTTAGGTATTCTAAAGCCTTTGTAGGGGCATTGTGTGTGTGTGTGTGTGTATATATGTGTGTGTGTGACTGCATTTATCTGCATTTGGTTGCTCCTTTTAAGTTGCATTAAGGAAAGATGCAGATCCTATATGCCTGTCTTGAATATTAATGTTGGCCCTGCCACTGTCTGGGGTTCAGTTTGGGGTCTCTTAGAAACTTCTCGTCTTTGAAATTAGTGTAATGTTGTCTCCCTCCAAGTATAGCTGTCAAGATTAAATAGGTCACTATAAAAAGGCCTCACACAAACTTGTCAGTATATGAAAAGGGTGGTTCCTTTTCCCACTGATTCTCTTCACAGAGGAGGAGGCTTCCACTATTAATGTCACTAAATTTAGGCTATGAAGATACATAAGTAAAATGATTGGGAAATCCAGTACAGATGCTTTCTTCAGCACTGCCACCTCTAGAAAGGGTGGAGCCTGAGTGAGAGAGAGGAGTCACTGATTTCTAGGGAAAGGCGAAACTTCCCAGCACTTAAATTGGACATTGTTTGAGATATCCAGAGTTAACAAATGCGACTTTGAAAATAGATTGATTGATTGATTGATTGATTGATTGATTTTATGTGTATAAATGTTTGCCTGCACCTATATATGAGCATTGTGTGTGTAGTGCCTGCAGGGACCAGAAGAGGGCACTAGATCCCCTGGAACTAGAGTCACAGGAGGTCATAGGCTGCCATGTGAGTGCTGGGAACCTATTCAGTGTCCTTTGCAAAAGTATCAATTGCTCCTCACCCAAGTTATCTTTCCATCCCCAATGTTTTATATATATATATATATATATACATACACATATATACATATATATATACATATACATATAGACATATATATATGTATATATATATTCTGGTTTATTTTTACATACCATACCTAGAAGATTAAACCTTTAGTTTCTCAGACAAAACTTAAAGTCTTCTTGTGCCCTTTCATTAAAGTACTTTAAAATAAAAACAACTTTCTCTATACTGATGAACATAGACGTCTGCTTTTGCGTGTACTAGTCAAATAAAGACCACTGGGCCAAGACTCCCTGTCCCGCTATTTTTCAGTAAAAATAAACACAGGTCTGTGGCTTGAAGACTTGGCCATATCTGACCAGAATGTTTCACATCAGCTGCCAAAACAATTCTTGGCTTGCAGTCAGCCAGGGGGAGATTACATCCCCATACCCACTCCTGAGAAAAGCAGAGACCATGACAACATTTCTCATGAAGGCGCTAGACACATGACTACTGGTGAGGACGTTAGAACATTCTGAGTGGTGAGGCAGTCCCAGCTCTCAGTGACTTCGCCGCACAAAGCCTCAAGCCACACTAGTCTGAACTGGGCAGTGAGACCTGAAAAGTCTGTCTGTGCAAACCTGTCTTTAGAGTGAGCTTGTGAGAAGTATATTGCATGGGATAATCCTCACAGCAGCTCCAAATGGTTGATGGATTAAGCCTTTAATATTTTACAAATCGAGGTCAATGATGCACTGAAGGTCATATAAGCTGTGCAAACCTAGTTGACTCTGGAAATGTGTTTTGAGTTTCCATAGTAAATCATTTGAAATGGAAAAATGAATATTTTTTTTAAAGGAAGAAAGCAGAAGATACAAAATGCTCTATTTATAACTGACAGAGTAGGAGAAATTGATGTCTGTAGATACTTTATATATTGATTTTCATTAAATACTCCTGGAATTCCTGTTGTATTTAAGAACCATTCTCAGTGCTTAATAATAAACCTTGCTCAGGAAGCAGACAGTTCAGCCAAAGCAAATGAGGCATTCTGTTATAACCGAAAGGCCTGAAAAGTACTGCAGTTGAAGAATAGAACATATGAGGTCTTCACACCCAGAATCTTTTGGGGATTTCCAAAAGTGAAACAAACAAACAAAAAACAAATAAACAAACAAAAAACAAGATGAATCTTCATGAGCAACCTCCTTGAAGCTTTGCTGGGGAGCCCAAGCATGTGCTGGACTCTAAAGAATCTTAGGATGGGCTGGACTCAGATCTTTAGAATGGTTGAAAACCAGAAATGTGAGAAATTAGGTTGTTATTCAGAGAAATGCCAACAGAGAAGCCAAAAGGTAGCTTGTGTGGGTAATTAAATTAGAGATGAAAGGACTGATTTGGGAAGAGCCCTAAGAGGGTTGACAGAGAAAGGAACTGATATACTTTAGAGCAATGATACAAATATATGAACTTACAAATTATATATTTTGAATTATACTTCTTATAGATCTTTATTTTCATATTACAAGTTTGTCACAAAAGTTGTCATTATTCTCGACATATAATATCATATTATATACTACTATATAGGTATTGCACTCAAAGAACTTCTGTGAGTCTGAGAATGCATCTCAGAGGTCCTGAGAGAGCAGCTCCAAGGCCCTGGTTCAGTTTAAACAATCTACAACTAAGCGAGGGGGGGGAGGGGCTTCTTTCCATATGCTTGTATATCACAAACACAATTTCTCTCTCCATAAGAGATAAAAAGAACAACTTTTCAAAAATGTGATCACTGAGTAGAAAAACAATACCATTAAGGTTCGAATTCACAGGTAAACAAAAACAGTATCTCATTCACATACAAATTTATATGTATAGGTAATTATTGATTTATTTGAATTCATCACATTTTAAAGTAACTGTTGTTTTCCCTTTGCAAATCCAAATTAGGTCAAATGGCCAAATTACTTAATGTTACTTGAGTCATGTATCTCATCAAGGTTAAAAAACAGAAATCACATGAGTTGAGTCAGTCCACATGTAGCTAGGAATTCTCTACTGACCATTAAATAATCAAACTCTTTAATCCGTGGTGAAGGCTCCCCTTTGTCCTCGCCCTTGAGTCATCTGACCTGAAGGTAGTTACTTACTGATCTCATGGACAAGAATCTTGCAGACATTAAACCTCTTCAGGTAGCTCATATATATGATGCTTTACATTTAAACTGTAACCAGAATGACTGCCACTAGATAACTCGAGTTCCAACTTAAAATGTCATATTTAATATTCAAGGCAACATGCAATCTTTAAACATCCAATTATTTCATTTCTTCAACACAATTTTCTTATACAAATGTAAGAAAGAAAAATGAATCACCTCAAAGTCAGGCTTATCCAAGCCAGAATAGGATCACTTTTTCCTAATTAAAAATAAAATAAATAAATTTTAAAAGATTTCTTTAATGAAATATATACTTGTTACAACTTTCATTTTCTAACCAACAGAGCAATAAAAATGTCATGGTCCATTACCTTAAATTCTCAATGACTTTTGGTAGTTACCAGACTAACAAAATCTTCTAAGGAATTTCCCTAATTTTGATTACCTGGCATATTATATTTAACCTCAGTACCTTACATGAATGTCTCCCAGAGACCCAAATTCAGATACCCAAGTTCCTTAGTTATAATGGTGTGGGTTTCTCTTATACTGTTGTTTATATTCTTCTGCATACTTTACATTATCTTGCAGTTATTTACAGTAATTAATACATTGTAAAACCTTTTGTGAATAACTTGTATGCTATATTATTTGTAGAATAATGAGAAGAAAATGCATACTGAATTTTTTAATCTACATATGTAGTACAGATAATTAAAGTAAGTTAATTTATTATTTTATTTAGAGGTACTGGTTATTTACTTTAAACAGTTAGGTGTTTTGAGGTTCATATATTGACCTAACAAATTAGCTTTACCTTTATGTCATATTATACTTTGACTAATCATTCAATTTGAGCCAATTTCAGAATGTCACTTGATTTCATTCATCTTTTGGCCACACCCTAGGAGTGCATAGTCCCAGGCGCCCAGTTCACTTTCCTGTGTGTTTCAGTCAACTTGGAAACCTGTCGACATGATCTGTTCTCACATTTGTTTTTATGCTATAAGTGACGGAGTCACTCATAGCAAACCAATGCTGCAAAAATTATAGACTGTTGTAAAAGTTTCTTTGCAAATAGCTGTTTAACACCACAAAGAAGTTAGGTTAAAATTGTTTCAAAGTCTAAAATTAGTTACATTTTAAGCTAACTGCGTATGCTTTTATTGTCTCTGATCTAAAATATGATCCCAGGAGGCTGGGAAAAGCATGCGAATTACAGAAAGCTAATTTGCTCCAACAGCGTCGCCTCCCATACAGTTGGGAGGTCTATTAGAACCAGTGAATTCTCTGTTATTTGCATATTAATAGCACCTGCTGAAACACTTTGGGATTTACTGCCACTGCCAGCAGAGGGACAGAAGTAAAACATATAAAATTCCTTTCATTTCACTGTGTTAGGCATAAAACACTCAGGATGAAGTTAGAATTCTGAATTAATAGCAGGAGTGGATGCGTTCATGTTGTACATGGTGGCTGAATGGATTGCTAATGATAAACTCTCACTTGTGTAAGGGACTGCAGACTAGGTCACTAGAGCCTTCAGATAAAAAAGTATCCTCTTCCCAAAAAACAAAGCCCGAGGACGTGGGTACAAGTCCTTGTGCTTTTCTCTGAGCAGCTGCAATACTGTAACAAAGGAAACTCAGATGCAATGATTGTAAAATCACATGCCATGACTTCGAGTCTCAGGATAATCCGGGCTTGGCTGCTGCTCATTTCTAATCAATTACAAATGTATATTCAGCAATAACTTAAAGAATTTCTCCATAAGCAACTTTGCTTTTTCTTTTAATCACAAATTTACTTTTTTGTTTTTGTTTTTGTTTTCCTGTTGAAATAAAAAAGAGATCTTACAGGCACCTATAGTTTATGGTATTTTAAAAGAAAGGATACCTCCTTGTTTTCTTTAGAGAACATGAAGTGTTGTTTTTTATTTGTTTGTTTGTTTGTTTGGGTTTCCATGTCTTACTTTTGGAAGACAGGACTACTAAAATATAAAACGCATGATTACCATTTATCAGATGACAGCCACAAAAACTATCTAACTGAAGATAGTGTGCACATCCCATCTCTAAGACTTGCTGCTACTCTGCCACCTAAGGAACATATCTTCTGTATGCATCCACTTGTTGTAATTATACTTATATTCAATCCTAAAATCTCAAAGTCTAGTTAGGAAGCAATAACTGGTGACATATACAAAAAGGAAATCCTAGTAAGATTTTTGCAGAAATGCACCAGGTATAACAGCTCATATCTGTAATCCCAGCACTTGGGAAACTCAGGGTGAGGAGTGAATTCAACGTCAGTCTGAAATAGGAAGTGAGCTCCAGTCCTACATGGCCGACAAACAAATAAATAAATGGTTTGGATGAGAATGTCCTCCAAAGGTTCTTATGTTTGAATAGTTGGTCCCCCACTGGTGGCTGTTTGGAAAGATTAGAAGCTATGGCTTTGTTAACAGAGGTGTGTCACTGGAAGTGGACCTTGAGGTTTCAAAAGGCTCAGGTCCATTTCCAGTGTATTCTCTGCTTTCTACTTGGGGCTCAAGATGCAAGCTCTCAGATGTTCCTACCTCCATAAGTTCTCTACATTATTGTGGACTCTAACCCTCTGGAACATAAACCCAATTAAAGACTTTCTTTTATAAGTTGCCTTGCTCAGTGCTTTATCACAGCAACATAAAGGTTACTAATATCCAAATAAACAAATAAAACTGACCAACTATGCAATAACAACAAATAAAAACAAAAACAAAAATGGAGAGTAGGACACAGACATTTTAAAGTGTAACATTAGACCTGGAGATTTAGATCGATTTGTTTACTTTATATGTATAAAAAAATAAAGATAAACTAAAGAGAAAAGACTTCAGTTCAGATTTCAGTATGTATTCAGTGATTTATACTGCTTTGGAGCCTGTACTGAGGTAACATTATTGACAGCAGCATCCATCCAGTGGATGAAGCCCACTCACTTTACATAGGGAAATAAGAAGAGATCAGAGTCTCATGGCTCACTTCAGGCGCACTTCTCCAGCGAAGGAAAGACCTCTCCCTAGGTGTCACCTCTGAGGATTCCACTACCTCCCTAGGACCAGGCTGGAGCTCTCAGGAATTCATATCTAAATTGTAACAGTAAAGGCAGACATCCAATTCAAACCTTACTCATACCTGGTAAGTATATCATTACCACTGTTTCCTCCTATTTATGAATGAGAGACAGAATAATGGAGAGATTGAGTCCATCAAAGGTCCCATAGTTAATAAATGTTACAGCAAGAATTGAATTGCAGGTTGATCAACTTCAGCTACATTCTTTACTCATTTTAATTAGTTAATGTAGTAGTTAATATAGTTAATAATTAATATAGTTTTATTAATTCTTTAGGAATTTTGTACTTTGATCACTTAATTCAATTCTACCTTTAACTCCTCTAGCTCCACTCCCACCCCCACCTCTGGATTTTTGTTGATGTTGTTTTGTCTCCTTTTGTTTGACTTAATGACACATTGGCTCCCATTTGTGCTTTCTGTATACTTCTACCAGTAGCCATGCTTGTAAAGGAAGTTGATTCCTCTCCCCGCAAAGCCATCAAGTGTCAGCTTCTTAGCTGGGGGTGGGACTCTGAGCCCCTCCCCACTTTCTGCTAGGATTTTCAATGGCTTGACCTCATGTAGACCGTGTATAGGCAACTACATTATGAGTTCATAAGTGCTACAGTCGTGCTGGCCAGAAGACACAGTTTTCCTCAAGTTCTCCCTGACCTCTTGCTCTTATAAACTGTCCACTCCCATTCCTGTAATAGTCCCTGGGATGATAAAAACATGTCACTCTTGGCTGATCTTTCTCTGCACTTCGACTAGTTTTGAGTTTCTGCTATAACTGTCATCTATTACACAAAGAAACCTCTCTGTTGAGGTCTGAGAGAAACATCAATATAGATAGAGGGATAAGAATTCAGAGAGCAGTTTGAGACTATGTCCATTTTTTAACAATACAACAGTAGCAGGATTACTCCTGGGGCCTATCAGCTGCCCAACCATGAGTTGTTATATGGATTTGCTGTGTGTATTCTCCTGTGGAGTAGACCTTAAATCTGATAAGGAAAGCAATCGGTTACCCCCATAATATTCATGCCACTATTACATGGTTTATCTTGCCATGCCAGTCATTATTTAAGATCTCAAGGCTCATAGCTGGTTAACATCATTGAAGACTTTTTATCCCTCAGAATCCTGCATAGCACCTTTCACTACTATGTGAGATATCCAACATGGAGGAAAATTTCTGGTCAGTAGCAACTTGATTTCTCCATGTCCTCTGGTGTCTTTATCAACAGAGATTTAACATCGGTTATGATGGGAAATTAAGAGCAACAGTAACAGCCTGTTTTATTTTGGGAGGGTCTCTGGGACACCTCTGATCAACAATGAGGTATTCTACACCTGGCACTGGCCTTTTATTTGGCAATCTATGGCTTCTGGGATGAGCATAATCTCTGTGTAGGGTAATGCAAATTAAATTTTTTTGTATAAAATTATATATATATATGTGAATTTTTATATATCAAACATCTTTAGAAGTTATTCATCTTCCAACTCCCTCCTCTGTCCTGCATTCTTACATTAACCCCCATCTTGCAATTTGTCAGTGAATATCTTGTCACATTGATGGAGGAACCCTACTTTAGAAATTTACCAGGACTATTATAACTTTATTTGGTAATATAAATATAATGGGTTGTTGTTTGTCTTGCTTCACTAAACTTTATAAATGGTTAGTCGAAATCACTTAAGCACAGTTTGTTCAAATCAGCCCCAGTGCTTGAACATGAGAGAGGTTGAGTCCGTGCAAATGGTGATAGCTTATCACTCCATCCGATCAAAGATCACTGTTCTGTCAAAATAATATTGTAGCAAATATAATCTTAAATAACTGGGAAATGGACAAAAGTCTCCAGTGTTCCCCAATCTGCTCTAAAGGCGTAATAGACTATAAAACTGCACTCAGAAATGGACTACTTCCATTTTTAGAAGTACTGGTGTTCTGGTGCAGCTCAAAGCAGAGAACAGTTTGCATTTTACACTGTTCTGGGGGGTATTAGATCAGCAACCATTGTTAAGTATGAGAGACCATGTGGTCGATTTTCAAGATAGGATGGATTCAGTGGAGGTCTGGAAATGATGATGTATATTGTGTCTGTCCAAAACCATTCTACAAGTCTGGTCAGTTATAACTGCAAGGGAGACTGGGAAATACACTCCATACTTTGCACAGGAAGAAAGTAAATCTGGCCCACATAACAATAGCACTTCTACAGAGCTGTTCATGATAATAATAATAGGGTTAGTAATTACTGACTCTAAAGCATGAGTCTGTGAGATGGTTCTATAAAGGACTGCATAAGAAATACTGTGTATCAGGCACTCCATGATCCACATACCTCTGTCAAATATTCTTTGACTGAACACATGTATAAAAATATAAATCCATTCTTGGCTCAAGAGCTTATGAGTTCTGGTTAATGGTTAGTTACAGGCTGGAAAGCTCACTGAAAGCTCTAGAAAAGACACATTGATTTCTACTCTCAGTTAATAATGTTTACTATGTTCACGAAAGGAAGTCAGTTTCAAAGTTGAGAAAGTCTTTGACAAAATGTAAACCAAGTATCTTACATTATAAGTGCTATGATGTGGATGTGTTTGTTTCTGAGAGTTCATGTGTTGGAGACTTGGTCCCCAGTATGGTGATGTTAAAAAAAAAAAGTAGGAGCTGTCAACTTGTGAGTCCTTGTGGGATGCCCTTGGGTAAAGGGGTTGCTGCCTTCGGGGACCCTAAGTCTCTTTCCTTTCCCTTGTGTTCCTGTCAGTGTGTCACCTGACCTGAGGTCCTTTCCACAGCTAAGCTAATGCCAATGCCATGCCTGTGAACCTGCACAACTGTGAACAAAACAAAGAACTTTTCCTCTAGCCTTTCCAAGATTTACGTGTTTTTGTTATAGTAACAGAAGATGAACTTAGGTATGTCCCTAAGCTATTAAAGGGCTAGTAAAACATGCTACCTGTGGAAACCTACTCTGTGCTTTCATGGAGAAGGTAAATGTGTTATTACTCAATGCTTTGAACAGGTTAGTGAAATGAAAGGGCTCTTTGCAAGTGAGAAAGTGACACTTGGTTGTAGACTTTGGAGGAACAGCATGATCACATGTGTTATGCTATTGTCCCTCACTTTTGAAAAACTGAAAGTTAACTACATAATTTGTTAGCCATAAAGAAGAAAAAAGAACAAGATTTGTAGAGAGCTGCGTACAGCTGCGCCTTAAAGATGGCGCCG
Source organism: Onychomys torridus (assembly GCF_903995425.1). Lineage (NCBI taxonomy): Eukaryota > Metazoa > Chordata > Mammalia > Rodentia > Cricetidae > Onychomys > Onychomys torridus. Next base: position 6,069,546 of record NC_050452.1, on the reverse strand, counting down.
GCTTCTGCCTTCCACCTTCCTGACGGTGAGCGCTCTCTGTGATAAACAACTCCTTAATTGGCTAAGGCTGAGAATCTGGCTTGCTTTACGCGCACCTGGACCTATTGGTAGTGCCCACGTGACGTATCAGTGTTGGCAACCCATGCCTACTTAAGGGCTGGGAGAGGCTCGCCCGGGGAGAGACATCGCTTGTAACAAGGTCCTGAATAAACTGCTTAAAGAAGAGCTCCGGTGTTGCGTCATCCTTGCTGGTCGAGGCGGGCGTGACAAGTGGTGGCCCTTATGGGGAACTTCAATACTTTCAACGAGGGCTCAGAACTTTCTTCAGTCAGGGTGGTGCACCAGTAAATCCCAGGTAAATTGGGAACCCGCGACAAAATCGGGCAGGTTTTTGCTCTTCTCTGTAGATAAAGAGAGAGCGGGAACCAAGGACCAGTCGATAGACGAGCCAAAAGTGAAAGTGAAAGATTGTCTAAAAGATTGAAAAGTTTTAGACATGGGCGCTTCTTCATCGTACCCAATTTTTCTGGCTCTTAACCAGCTACTGTATTCAAAAAAATTAAAACTAAAGAAGAGTACCTTAGAGAGATTTTTGCAGGAATGTGACATTGTTGCCCCATGGTTTGCCGTTTCCGGAAGCCTCATGATATCCTCCTGGGAGAAACTGGGTAGAGATTTAGATTTTGCTTTTGAACAAGGGACACTTAAGAGTGGGGTAAGACCAGTCTGGGAATTGGTAAGAGGCTGTCTTGAGGATCAGCGTTACAGTGAAGCGGTAGAGAATGGTCAGGCCGCCCTAGAAATGCTGCATGAGGAGAGATCGGAAAAGGCAAACAGTGAAAAGGGGAAGAAAAGAGGGGGGTTATACCCCGACTTTACTGAAGTAGAGACCTCTGAGTCTGTAGACTCAGAGGAACTGCAATCACTCATAGAACAGATAGAAAAGACAAAGATAAGAAAGAGGAAGAAAGGGAAGGAGAAGAAAGACCCAGACAAAGGAGAATGCCCCCCCCCCCCCCCTGCACGCACGCCACGCTGCACCCTCGGCTCCTCTGCCCTACATGGAGGGCCCCGGAAGTGGCAGCTCCAGATGCTCTTTCAGCCCAGACTTACAGAAAACAGTCAGAACTGAGTTACACCTAGCCTGTCCAGTATTCCAGGATCCACAGGGACAGCGGTATCATGAGCCTTTAGATTTTAAGGTGATAAAATCCTTGGCCGAGTCTGTGTGGACCTACAGGATCACAGCCTCTTTCACAGTTGCCCAGGTGGAGGCCTTGAACAGGCACTGCATGACATCCAGTGATTGAAGCGGCCTTGCACGAGCGTGCTTAAGCCCAGGCCAATACTTAGACTGGAAGGCCTTCCTGATTGAGTTTGCTAATGAAGAGGCTGCGGCCAATAAGAGCAAATTGACACCCTTTGGCAGATAGCCCAGCTTGGCTGTCAATGGAAATGTGCTGGGTTGTGTGTGACTAGTATCCAGTATGAAAACTTTACCCGTGCTGCAAATCTGTCTAAACAGTTGTCCAGTTATCTTTTAGGAAATTGGATGGGAGAACTCAACAACCTGATGGACCAGCTAAGGGTGGCTATCATCATGATGAACTCGACCCAGGTGGACACCAGACTGGCGGAGGGATTATCCTCGTGGATCTCTGCTGCCATGGACCACATCTTAAGGAGTGGGCAGGTCTTAAGCTCTGACGGGCCTCCTGGTGCTGGCCTCCCTAGTATGCCTGTGGTGCATTTGCCAGATCAGAGGTTCTCAGCATCACAATGCAGCCATGATTATTCAAGCCTTTACAGCCATTGAAGCAGGACAGTCCCCTCATGCCTGACTAAAAGATTAGTGTGTTTTAAGCACAGGATGTGAGGCTCGAGCACTGCACTTGGGGCCCGCTGAGATCTTGGACCCCAAGAAGAGCAAGTCTGATTGCACGTGGGTTGATACCCCAGTTCCCACCTCTGCAAAAAAGGGTATCGGACAGGTCAAGTGTTCTCTGGGTGGATGACACCTGGACAAACACCAGTACATTGTCCTAAATTATTTCTGCAGAGATCAGACCTCTACTCTTGCCTGTTGCAAAATAAAAAAGGAGGAACTGTAGAGAGCTGCGAAGTGCCGCGCCCTAAAGATGGCGCTGGTCTCCGCCTTCCACCAGCCCGACGGTGAGCGCTCTCTATGATAAACAACTCCTTAATTGGCTAAGGCTGAGAATCTGGCTTGCTTACGCGCACCTGGACCTATTGGTAGTGCCCACGTGGCGTATCAAGGTTGGCTACCCAGTGATTACTTAAGGCTGTGAGCGGGTTTCCCTGGGGTCAGAAGTCAGAAGATTGTTAAAGGTTCCTGAGTAAACTGCTTAAAGAAGAACTCGGTGTTGCGTCTTCCTTGCTGGTCGAGGTGGTCGCGACAAAGATTGGTGCTGTGAAATAAAAATGCCAAGGAAGCAAAATATTACAGGAAAAGAGGGAGAATCTTGGATATTTGAGTCTTTTCACTAATTATATATACATATATACATTATATATATTAGATTGAAATGGAAGAAAATGTAAAGAGAAATTTCAATTGGTATGTTACATACAAATGAAACCTGTGTATTGAAAAATAGTATAAATCTCAGTACATATAAATTAAAGGAAATTATTTGCAATACACACAATAGGTTTATTATGTTAGCTAGTTTAAAAATCAAAGAAGAAACTCTAATAAAATATGTGAACAAAATACATAGGTAGATAATTTCCTTGTGTACAAATTATATATAGCCAATTAAGATATGACTGAATAGTTTTCAAGGAGTGAAATAATGCTTTGAGAAGTACCTCATTTGTACTTTGGGACACTAAGTGGGTTTTGAAAGTTCTGTGTGAGTCTGTGAAGGCTGCCTTGCTCTAGTGTCATAACTGGAATGCTTATAAATCATAGCAATTTCTTAGTCTAAAATCAGTGTCCTATAGATTAAAGATCTGATCTCAACTCATTCTTGTAGATTTCCTTATTCCATTCACATACTGGAAGATATAAACGAGGTCCCTCACATGGCCTTTATAAGGGCACTAACCTCATTCAGAGGAGTTCATACTTGTGAGATAATCACTTCCTGAAGGTACACCCCACATACTGTTATACTAGTCACTGATACAAATTTGGGGGCCAGAGACACAAACATTCAAACTATAGAAGAGTTTTACCTCACTGGACACTTTATTATGTCTTCACTGAGATTTCTGTTTCCTTCAGAAGGATTCCAGACCTCCAATAGGTTCCTTCAATCTTCTCAGCTGTTTACTTCTCACATTATATTTCTTTCTCTTCTGCCATCATGAAACTGGCAACAATCACAGCCATCTTTACTTCATCCCTTACATTTCCTGGATTTAGAACCTCAACTCCTCAGTGTTTTTCTGCCTCAGGTCTCTCCTGCCCTGCCAAGAACATTTCAACAGTTAGAAACATCTGTTTTTATTTGTGGTTCTGATCAGGTTTCACCATCTTCATAGCACCTTCAAATAAATATGCCACTGGAGAGATTTTTAGTAGCTTCTAGTTAGACTTAGTTACCCCCTGTGAAGGAAGTTTTGCTTTCTATTTCAGGTGAATGAAAGATAGATATATGGTAGCTAGCTCATACATGTATATATAATTTCTGATTAAGGGATTCAGTTCTTTATAATGGTATCCTTGACCATTCTATATAATTATCAAGTCCTAAAGCAGGAAGAAGTCTCAGAATTCATCTATTGTAATGGTTCTCAAACTAATGCGCAACAAAGCCTTTTGGGACTGGATAAACAAATGACAGACTATTCAGGAAATGGGTAATTATTTAGAGTTGAAAAGAAACTCCCACATCAAGAAAAGATGAAGACACTTTATTGAGTAAACACAGTCACTTTGAAAATTCTACGCACCATACAATTCTAACTATATGACCTTTCGGACAAGGTGAAACCATCAAAGAGTAAAACTAAGATCAGTGCTCACCTTTGGTTAGGACTTAGGAAAGGTGATTCACAGAAACAGAAAGAGTTTCAAGCTATCCTATAAACATCCACGTGCTGCTCTCAATGTTGGGTGGAGAAGCTTCTTTTTGTAGTAGCTAATTCAGAGACCAGTAATTGGTCAACAGCTGAGAAGAAGTGACTCTTCGTGCTGAGCCTTTGCTGACTTGTCTTATCAACCTCCTCCCACCCAAGGCTTGGAAAGCATCATGCAAGAGTGGGCAGAAAGAATGTAGGACCCAGAGGACAGGGAGGAGAACTGTAAAATGCTGTCTGCAAGATATACAGCAGCTGTGGGTGCCTGCCTAAGACCAGTACAAGGTAAGTTTGGTCAAAATTCCAACATGGGTAAGGAGGGGCCTAAACCGCACTGCTAACTTAGGAACTATTGGCAATGGATGCCTGGCTGAGGAAGAAAGAGTCACTTACAGGGAGCAATGGGCATATTGCCCATGCCCCAATGGATGGCCCCAAACCCATGAACATAGATCAGTATTAGCTGAACTGAGGGAAGATAGTGAAGAAGTAAAGGAAGAGGAAGAAGAAAAAAAAGAGGGCATGAAGTCAGGACGGAGGTTGTCTAGAGAGTGGGGCTAATTAAGAAGCTGGATGGAGGTAAGGTGGATGTGGATAAGATAAAAGTGCATTGTGATAATTTCAAAGGATAAATAAAAACATTAAAAAAATTACAGATTGCTGTCACCTTTTCTGGAGGGAATAAATGAGATCCTGTGATGATGCCATCAACCCTCATTTCTGAACCCTTTGTGCTTCTGGACAGGTCCTCAGACAGGTCACTCTGTTAGGGAAGTTTTGTGACAAGACCCGGTTTAAGTGTCCTGGCTGGTCACTTCCCCACTGCGCAGCTCTTCACATCCCTTTGGTTTGCTGCAGACCCTGTTGGGAGCACAGCGGGCCTCTTCTCCAACATGGCCTTTTCTAGGGTGAGGAGGAAGAAATCACCCTTCGCCTTGGTTAGGGTCTGCAGTGTCTTGGGGCGGTTTGAAGTGGACAGGCAATTCTGCACCCACAGCGCACGCAGCCAGAGAGCCTGTGCTGCCTGCCTGCTCTGCCCGAGTCCACGCCTGCAGAGGCAGCATTGCCTGAGCTGGCACATTTCTATCAGGCAGCATGGGAAGCTGGTAATTTTTATTTATTGTCTGCAGTTCATGGCAGCCAGTATTTTACCACCTGCACATCTAAAAAGGAAGGGGAAGAAAAGCACACCAATATTCTCAAAATGTTTATATTCAAGGAGTGTGTGTTTCAGAGAGGGAGGTCGTGATGTGGGTATTTTTATTGTGTGTGAAAGAAGCCTCAGTGGCCTGCAGCTGGAAAAATAATGGAAGCGCAGGGTACTATCTTTTGTGACAAAGTTTCCTCTGGTACGTTACAATTATAACGTAGAAAATGATACCTTAGACGGCAACTAATTTGTGAATCCTGGGCAAAGCGCTCAATGATTCCTCATCAGGACCACGGAACCCAATCTGTAAAAATTTGGGCCTCAGCAGGAGGCTGCTTGTGAAGAGTGATTTGCATTTCAATTGTAGGTCCCCTCAACCTTTAAATCTTGCCTGGCGCTCGACCACAATGAAATTTTTCTTTTTTCTTTTTCTTTTTTTTTTTTCCCCCTTCTGGTGTGCTTGAGAAAGAAGAAAGGAATGTTGCCATACATCAGTTCCACAATGGCATACAGTAAGATAGAGGTCAGTGCAGAGAAGGAAGAGTGTGGATCGGACTCTGAGACTTTATCTCCATGAGCAATTGTATCACGTGTCTAAAACTACAGAGGAAATACTATTCTGTGGGTAAGAGCTTTCCCCATAGTCTCTTGGTCCATAAGCAACTACATCCTTTCCTTCTTTAGTTCTAGAAAATTTCAAACCATTAGCAAATTTGATTTTACTTGAAGGAAAACAAAAAACAAAACAAAACAAAAATATCAAATAGCAAAATCCTAAATATATTTCTATCAGAATCAACTTTATGAATGACTGCTGGACCAAGAGTGTCTACATATGCTCTTTCCTCGATTCTGTTGCTCTATTTTCAGATTAGTGGTTTTCCTTGACTTCAGAGGTGAAATCACCATTAACAAAGGGATTACTCAGACTGACTCTGCATCCTTCCACAACCAAGGACAGAACACACTTCATTCTCACTGGGAAGGGCAACCATGGAGGGTAGGGTGGTAGTGGTAGTCCCACTCTTGGGTCTATTTGTTACCTTCAAAGCTTGCTTTAACTTGAAAATCCCTTCAGCCTTCATTTATTGTTGGCCAGGAATCTGACCAACTCTAAATCCTTTCCCCAGCTTGATAATGGTGATACATCTGATCCCAATATCCCCTGTGGTCACTGGACTAGGGTCCAGGATCTGGAATACACATCAAAACCTCTGGTTTCTCTCTCCCATCTCTCCCCACATCCAGTCCCAGTTCTATTCCTCTGGAACACCCTTGTCTCAAGATCATATCCTCTCCTGATCTGGTCAGAATGTATATACCAAGAAGAAAACAAACTCATCCCCGCCTCAGGGCCTTTGCATTCAGGGGACACTAGTTCTTCCTCTAGGTGGTCATCTTATTTCAGAAGTTCTGTCCAATGTGACCTTTGAAGAGAAAGGCATTTTACATATTTTGCATATTTTAAAAGATAACAATAACACCACCCGACCTGTCCCGCCAATCCCTGGATGCTTATAGACTGGTTTATGCTTTATTGTAAGTAACACAACCAAGTATTTGTTTATTTTACACATGAGGATGTCAGGAGAGCAATAATCTAACTTATATTGTTTTGTACTTAAGATCTAAGTGCACACCCTGACACACAATATGTATTATAATACCCATAGTAAAATGAGTTTCAAAAGGCTTTGTTGTTCTCTGGCCTCTGTTACTTTATAATGTCTTTGCCATTGCCTGCTTTTTCTTGTAAATGATCCTTAACATTTTGGGTCATAATTTCAGTTGTTCCTAAAATGTTTTTCTTAAATTTTCATAGCAATTATTAGCACTTAATTAAACATAAATCTGAATTTTACTTTCTGTTACCATTCTATATGATATCTCTATTCTTTTATTTATTTATTTATTTTTAAACTTATTTTTTAGTTTTTTAGTTTTTTCGAGACAGGGTTTCTCTGTGTAGCTTTGGAGCCTGTCTTGGAACTCATTCTGTAGACTAGGCTGACCTCAAACTCACAGAGATCCTCCTACCTCTGCCTCCTGAGTGCTGGGATTACAGGCGTGCACCACCACTGCCTGGCAGTATCTCTATTCTTAAATTCTTCATTCCTATTATTTGTGCTTTGTCTTTCATACAAAGTAATTAGATTCCATATTTGTTTGTTTATTTATTTATTTTTTGCAAAATATCACAGTTCTTTCTGTAACCAGGTTATATACATTTTGATATGGGTAGTGTAAAGGCTATACAGACCCCATTTTAGGGAAGGGCCACCATCTTAGACCATCTGCTGTACTCAGTTCCACTAATGACCTCAGGAATGAGCCATGACAACTCGAACAGATACTGAGCAGTACACTCCTGCTGAGTAGCCCAGATAATCCTGATCAGCAAGTTGTGGTTCCCCTCCGAAAGTCCAACCCAATAGTTTGAAATGTGGTTTCATACTGGAAGTCAAGTAGTTTCAAAAATCACCTTGCCCTATATTCCTTCTACCCAATCCCAAGATGCTAAAACATGTAATTCATGGCTTGCAGTTTTTTTTTCCTATAAAAACTTGCTGTGAGATAATGCTTTTGTTCACTGGTTTCATAAAACGCTGATTTGCCAGTAGCCAGGCAAGAACTATAGGTAGGATAAGCAGACAAGGAGAATTCTGGGAAGAGGATGGCTAACTCTGGAGACACTGCTAACTGCTGCCATGAGGAACAAGATGTAAAGGTACCAGTAAGCCATGAGTCATGTGGTAAAGTATAGATTTACAGAAATGGATTAATTTAAGATATAAGAACTAGATAACAAGAAGCCTGCCATGGCCATAGTTTAAAAATATTATTAGCCTATGTGTGCTTATTTGTGTCTGAGTGGCTGCAGAACTGGTGAGTGAGAGAAATTTTTCCTGGTTGTGGGTCAGGCAGGACACAGAAAAGCTATCAACTACAACTGGCAACCAGACGTGGTGGCAACAGTTTCCACCTAAAGCCTGAGAAAGCTTTAAAAAAAAGTTACTAAAATGGAGCTAAAAGCAGCTTCCTAGTTGTGTCTCTCAGGTAAGCCCTGAGCTACAGTATGGCGGGTTCACAGAGGCATGTATGCCTGACTTGCAGCATAGAGAATTCCCGCCACATCTCCAAGCCACACAGTATGCTGCATGATGGATTTAGTCTTTACTATTACAAAAAGAAAAAAAGGGAGAAAGGAAGGAAGGAAGGAAGGAAGGAAGGAAGGAAGGAAGGAAGGAAGGAAGGAAGGAAAGAAAGAAAGAAAGAAAGAAAGAAAGAAAGAAAGAAAGAGAGAGAGAAAGAGAGAAAGAGAGAGAGAAAGAAAGAAGAGGTTTGGGGTTACACACTGCTTTAATGGAGGCATAGACTGCTTCTTAGATTTGGTGGTGCTCATGGTTTCCAGAGTTGGCAGTAAACTACCACTAACCACGGTGTTGAAAAGCTGAGGTGGGTGAAGTCAGCAGCCAAGCCTTTAGGTTCAGTACTAGCCACAGCAGTTTAAAGCAACAGATTCACCTTAAAACATATTCAGATGGAATAAACCTCTAAATGGTTTACACTGTGTATAAAAATGTACGTAGGCTTGAAAGAGAGAGAAAAAGGAATAAAGACAGGATTATTAAATAAATAGAAAATTAAAAAAAATAAAGTCTTTAAAGAGAAAGTAAAAGTAACATAAAAAATGAGCCACATAAAGATGGAATTCACACAGAGAGTCTAGATTATATTGTCTCTGAGATTTTTAACTGCAGACAGACATTTGATTGTTAAGGGTACTGAGTTAAATCAATATACATTTTAAAGCTATTCTGACTTAAAAATTTATGTCTAAGGATATGTTGCTTTGGAAAGGAGGCTCTGCTTTTGTTTCCACAGTAAGCAAGAAGCTGTGGATTTGTTCCAGTTTAAGATGGACCAGATTTGATCGAGCCAGACCTCCTGAACCCTAACAGATGTTACCTATCAACAAAGGTTATAGCTGCTCTTTCCAGGACTTGACCATTATCTCAAATTTTCTCAGGATCCCCATAAGTCTACCAGCGCCCCATCAGCAGGATGTAAATTAGAACATTATGCCCTTATTCCCAAAAAAATGGATTATGAATGTTTGTCTTTGTCTAGGTTGTTGGTTACAAATTGTTATTGGTTCATAGTCAATATCTTTCTAAAAGAGGAAAGAGAGATATAATATGGAAAGATAGGGTATAGACATAATAGGATGAAAGGACAGATTATTGAGTCTACTTTAAAGAGTAACAACTTGTTTGAAATGTTTTTCATTGCTATGGATTTTAGTTTATTGATACAGATTTAAAGTTAATTTTTGTTATACTGTATATATATATTTCTACTCTTGTTTAAGGTATTATGTTTATGCTGCTCATTTGAAATTGTAATATATAATTAAGAAATACAGATTAATAGTCATCAAGGATAATCAAACTTATAATCATGTTAGTTAAGATTTTTTAGTTATATAGAAGTATATTTCAATTAGGTAGGTAATCTTCAAACACTTCAAAGACCTACAGAATACAGTATTTAAAATGTTTTCAAAATCTTAAACTTTGGACAATGAGACAAGTCTGTTCCTGGCAGCACCAATTTACTTATAAGGGAAAGATGGGTGTTGAAGACACTCCATATGGAGTTTATCTTCTTCTTGGAAAAGATAGCTATTTGGGCAAGAAACTGTTCTTGCCTGGACTGCTTGACAAAAATGTGGTATAAACAGGACATGCAGGACCCATAGGAAGGTGACTGCTGAACTTTGAAAGGCAAAATGGTCCTTCAGGTTCCTGCTTCACAGAAGAAACAGCCAGACATTCTACAGGACACAGAGAGAAATAACTGAGTGACTTTAGACCTATGGGCTGAAGATGGATGCCCCAACATTGCAGAGGAACTTTAGTTAACTGTCAGTCAGCCAGCTATCTCTGTCATTCTAGACTTTTGGAAGTTGCTTACAATGCACTTCCTGTTTACTTAGGTGGTATTATATCCTTCTGGAGTCTTTGATGTAGTTGAAGACCAGATATTTATAATTATGATTCTTCCTTGGTTATGCTATGAGATAAAGTAGATATGAAACCTTAGACTTACAAATATAGGATAGATAGGTTATCTTTTTTTAACTTTGACAAATACAAATAGACTAGATATTGTAACAGCAATTCTTGCTTCATAACTGTTTGTTATATGTAATTTTACTATGTTAAAGTTAAAACCTTCATTTTTAATTAAACAGAAAAGGGGAAATGCTGTGGGATAATGCTTTTGTGCACTGGTTTAATAAAATGCTGATTAACCAGTAGCCAGGCAGGAAGTATAGTTGGGATAAGCAGACAAAAAGAATGCTGGGAAGAGGAAGGGTGAGTTGGGAGAAACAAGATGTAAAGTTATCAGTAAGCCATGAGCCATTTGGCAAAGTATAGATTTATAGAAATGGATTAATTTAAGATATAAGAACTAAAAACCAGGAAGCCTGCCATGGCCATAATTTAAAAGTAATATTTGCCTGTGTATGTTTATTTGGGTCCAAGCAGCTGGAGGACTGGCAGGTGAGAGAGATTTGTTCTGGTCATGGGCCAGGCAGGACAAAGGAAAACTTTCAGCTACAAAAACTCTCTACCTCTGGGCCTGCCACCATTGCCACATTTCCCTCCTTGTGGCCCAGGTCTGAACCTGACAAGAAAAGGACCCGTATGTGCTGGCATCGGAAACTGGCTCCTTGGTGGTCTCTGGGGGTTTCTCAAAATAGGTACAACAATAACATATAGCAGCTGAGATGAACACTCAGTGAATCCTGGGTTACAAGTTAGTATCCATTGAAGTTCTAGGGTTGTGTGCTCAACCCATTTCTAGTTGTGTTTTTCAGATTTTCTCTCTCCTCTTCTCATTTGTTGTGCTAAAATAGAGAAGTGAGTCCAGAGTTAATGTCAATAATCTCTGATTGAGCAGCTTGCTGTGGTGTAAGGAAGGGACTTTCTGCTGGCTGGCGGCTCTCCTGCTGCTTCCCTGACAACCCTTGATCACCCTCCAGATGTCTGAGCAGCAGAGTGGGCAAAGCCCATGTCATGCTTCCTAGCTCAGCTGCATCCCCTATAACTAACACTCAGAGTCCTCCAGGTTGGACTAATCTTCCTGGGACTTGCCCTTGCTCCCAGACTTGGGTCCTTTCTATCATTACTGAACCATGGCTACTATTCAAAAGACACCAAATAGGGACTTTCAGAAAATTGCTTTCTTTCTTTTTTTTTTTTTTATGTATAGACACACAAAGCACAGGCAAGAAGAGATTTCAATGACTCTCTTTTTGATGACAGACACCAAGCTCTTTCCATGGCCTCCCACAACAAGAAATTGCTTTGCAACAGGACATCACATCCCCAGCTGCAACCAGTGAGAGGTGCATCCACAGCTCCTGATTGCTGTGCCCTGATTCTCGGAAGTCACCATTTCCACTTGAGCTCTATACGGTGAAGCCCTTGGGGCACCAATCTTGTCCCTCCGCTGATAAATTCTACTTATTATACTGTGCTGTGTTCACTCTCAGAGCTAGATAAATGAAGAGTAATAATAACCGTTATTTTTACACCAAGTGTTATCAAATCAGAAATCTGACACCCAGTAATTTAATATATATGTTCTTTCCACATACCTTTATTGCTATTTGGCTACATAGAAAATATGAGGAGATTGGAAACCAACTGTAAATATTTTTGTTGCCTTAGCAGCAAAGGCTTTTGCTTTTCTTTATTACGGTGTGCAGCATTCTCCATCCTGTTTCTCTCGGGCATCCCTCCCTCTCTTTGTTCTTTATCTTTAAAGCCTTTCTTAATTTTGGAATCATTGCCAAGCCATTAGGCTGGCCTCCTTCAGTCTGGATCCCGCTCTGCAGATAGGAATGCAGTCCATTCAACACTGTTTATTTTTTGATGGGGCCAGGCACCTGGCTTCCATTGGTTCTGCCATGTGAAACTGACATGACTTCTCTCTTAACTTAGAAATCTCAGCAGTGCCCATATCATTGGCCCACAGTAAGGACAAATCTCTCTCGCCTACCAGGCCCATAGACTCTCAGAACCAACCAAGTAAACACACAGAAACTTACATTGTTTAGAAACTGTATGGCCATGGCAGGCTTCTTGTTATCTATTTCTTCTATCTTAAATTAACCCATTTCTATTAATCTATACTTTGCCACGTGGCTTGTGGCATCCTTATATCCTCCTTGTCATGGCGGTGGCTGGCAGTATCTCTCCACCCCAGCCTTCCACCTCTCAGAATTCTCTTCTCTCTTGTCCCGCCTATACTTCCTGCCTGGCCATTGGCCAAACAGCATTTTATTTATACAGAGCGATATCCACAGCAATACTGGGGATAATAAACTGCATTATGAAAATATTCTTGCTAATTAGATGTTTCCCTATTGTTTGTCTCCTGGCTGGGATACATACTGTACTATGTAAATTTGGTTATGACATTTCCAATGGCAACATGAATTTCAAGTTGAGAAACAATTAATACATAAGGAATCTCCTATGAGTATGCCACAAATATAGGCCTGGAAGACTAGGAAAAACAGAAAGGTTGCAAGGTAAAATAAAAGACTCCAAAAATTTCTTAAGTACCTGGAGGAAATAAATGATGCAAAAAGGCAAATTTTAACATACATAACTTAAATAATAATCCAAAATAACAAGAGGAACAATGGCTAAGAAAAGAACTATTCCAGGTCTGAAAAAAACTGTAATCAAAAGGCCAAAGGCCACCAAGGTCCTCGTACGGGGTGGTCATGCCTTTGGTCCAGTATGTGGCAAGGTCACTAGTGAAGGCCAGGAGGAGCTTTTGTGGACAGCAAGAAGAAACAGCCATTGATGGTGAGTTGAGTACTGCTGACATAGCAGGTGGCCTGGGTGACAGCATGTACTTATTGAAACAAAAGTCCATCAGACTTGAAGAACCAGCTCTGGTCTTTGTGAATCTTTCTACTAATTCTTAAAAGACCCTCAGCTTCTCCGTTCTAACATTTCTCTCCTTATCCATCACCAGGCCCAAAGATGTGGCCTCTTCATGGTGAGAATGTCCTATCAGCAGTTCTCAGTGGGTGCCCAGCTGATTTGTCTCAATAGTCAAGTCAGACAAACTATGCAGCAATCAAGTTCACTTCTTAGCGACTGATATGAGTGATCTAAAAACTCTGTCCTTTATTTCATGTATAAGAATAGTCTTAGAAAATGCATGCAGAGCCTCACAAATGTCTAGTTCCTGAAATATAAAAGTTACAAATGAAGGAATATGGCACTGTGGGTTGCTCCTCATAGTCACTTGGGTACAGACTTCCACTTCCAGCATTTGGATTAACTGATCATAGGAAAAACCTCCAGTCAAGCAGAGGCTTGACCACATCCGGTCATAAAGCACACAGGAAGCAGCAGAATGGCTCAGCCATTCAAGACATTTGTTGTCAAGCCACATGACTTCGGTTCAAGATTCAGAACCCACGTGATGGAAGAGAGAACTGATTCCTGTGGAGTACACTTTTTACTGCATAAGAGTCCCATGGTGTACAAGCCAACACATACACATACACTCATATATAAATAAATTTTATTTAAAAAAATCAATATAACACATGGATAGATGTGTTTATACAAGTTATTTAGTTTATATGTAATTGTGCATTTCTTTTAATGACACACATGCTGATTCACAGTCATCAAATTTAGACTCTAGTAAAATGAGATTAAAAGCATTACTAATGTAGTTAATATCATTTTTAATATTCCTATACCAAAGACAAAAATATTCAAAGAAGAAAAATGTGTAAACTGGAATTAAAAATTTGGGGGAGTTTATCTTAAAAAAATAATATTCTTCAGAAGGCCTTTTAGCTCTGTTTTGCTCGTTTACATCCATAATACCAATTAGCAGTGACCTCTGTCATTGGAGTCAACTTTTATTCTTGAAGTTGATTGGACAGCTTGCTATTAAGGATGGGTGCCTCTCTGGGATACTCTCCTGCTTATAATCATGCCCCCAAACCACTATCAGCTAGTCAGTTTTTCTCTTTTCATTTAAATTGTATTACTTACTACCTTTTGACCTCTTGTTCTTGAGACATCCCATTCACTGAGTTTCTGAAATACCCAGCATGTTACTTGCAGTACAACCAGATAAAACTCTAGCATGAAATCCAGTCAAGAGAGTGCACTGGTAGATTTGCATCTCACCTCCCCTTTTAATGCCCTGCCTTTTTCCCATGAAGATGCCATTATTGACCTGCAACTGACCTAGCACTTAGTGTGAGTTCTAGACTTGCAGTAAAAGTTTATTTGGTCCTTCTCATTCCTTATCGAGGCCAACCTTTTAATTCTATGGAGCCATCCCAGTGTGTTCCCAGACACTGTGCCTAGGAAGATTTGAATGTTTATCTTCTCATCCTAGGCAGTGAACCAATGACAGACCAAAGAGAGAATGCCACTAATTTCGTTCACCATCCACTTCTGCTAGGGCTACTTAGAGTAGAGGAAATGACCCAAGGACAGAGCATTACCAAAAGCCCATCCCAGTACAGGTAGTTCATGCAAGTGGGAAACCTGGAGCTCACTATGTAACTTGCTGGTAGCTTGACAGGTTGGAGAATGTCTCTTTCTGGCAACTCTGGTTCTGAGAGTGTCTCTCAGCAGTCCTTACTGCTTATGTAAGCTTGGAGAGAGATGAGACTTAGTGAATCTGGTCCATTTCAAGAACTTCCTGGAGCTATTCATTTGCTTATTCATGAGTTTTAATGAGTTTCCCTGCAAGATGGAATGGAATGTTAGATCTCCCTTTAGATTTTCCTGAGAACTAAGGAACTTCAGTCCAAGATGGAATGTTTTATATGGTGGGAAATTGTTACACAGCAGACAAACAGGTAAGTTGCAACCCAGAGTGACAGAAAACCACTTGGCTGTGAATCAAAACTACAACAATCACCTATTTTTGTGGCCACAAAATAATGAATTTATTCCATTTTTATATTTTTTCCTGGTTTACTCCTTGTAGTTCTTGATATATCAGCAATGGATGAGAACATTTATGAAAACACTACTCTATTTGTTTTCCACTAGCTCAATTTTTTTAGAAATAAAATTATGAAAGAAAGCATGAATGCATAAAATGTCTCTGTAATGAAAGATCCAAAATGTACAGAACTGTGTAAAGTGAAAGTCCCTTCTAAAGCTTTCAATCCTATCTTCTGTTTCCAAAGCCCTAAGCACATACATGCATCCAAACTCAGGCATGTGTGCAAGCTATATGACCCAGGATACTGTACTATAACATTAATATCACATGTTATTTATTACATTATTTAACATCTCCTCAATATTTTCCAATTTATCATACAAGGAATGACCTTTGTTAATTTCATTGTTGCTTATCTAAGGTAAGAAGTTAGTTTTATTTTAACTAAGAAAAGCCTAACCAATGGATTCAGTGCAGAATTCTACTAGACTTTCAAAGAAGAACTAAGAATTATATTTCTCAGACTATTCTGCAAAATAGAAAAGGAATGGACATTTCCAAATAAATGCCCTTTATAAAGCTAGTTCCATAAAACACTTTGTAAACCAACACTTTTCTAAAGGACCTAAAATTTGGGGGAAAATGTATCTAGTTGTATGTAGTTAATCATGTCGAAATGGGGAAACATTTAAAAGTAGACTGACATGCAGTTAATATTTATTATATTGATATTGGCATATGGATATGGCCTTAATTGCATAAAGACAATATTGCATATTATACTTTCATTATTTGAGTTAACATTTAAAAATTAATGTAGTTGATTTAAATTAACTACATTTATTGTGAAAATAGAAGAACATAAGCTATAAATCAATAAAATTCTCCTTTTTCTAGTAATAAAAGAATATGGCTTCAGAGTCCAGGAAATACATCCCCATCTCTTTTTTTATTTATACATATTCTTTTTTATTATTTTTATATTTGTGTTTTAATTTAACACACCAGCCATGGGTTCCCCTGTCCTCCCCACTCCCGCCCCCACTCCCACCTTCCCCCCATCCCCTCACCTCTATTCCCATCTCCTCTAGGGACAAGACTCCCCTGGGGATTCATTTAAACTGGGTGGATTCAGTACAGGCAGGTCCAGTCCCCTACATCCAGGCTGAGCAAAGTGTCCCTGTGTAAGCCCAAGGTTCCAAACAGCCAGCTCATTCACTAAGAACAGGTCCAGGTCCCACAGCCTGGATGCCTCCCAAACAGTTCAAGCTATTCAGTTGTCTCACTTATCCAGAGGGCCTGATCCAGCTGGTGGCTCCACAGCCTTTGGTTCATAATTCATGTGCTTCCATTCATTTGGCTATTTGTCCCTGTGCTTTTTCCAATCTTGGGCTCAACAATTCACACACTTACAGTCCCTCCTCTTTCTTGACAATTGGATACCTGGAGCTCCACCTGGGGCCTGGCTGAGGATCTTTGCATCCACTTCCATCAATTATTGGATGAGAGTTCCAGCTTGACTGTTAGAGTGTTTAACTATCTGATCACCAGACTAGGTCAGATCAGGCTTTCTCTCAACCACTGCCAGCAGTCTACAGAGGATGTATCATTGTAGATTTCTGGGGATATCCCCAGCACTCTGCCTATTCCTGTTCTCATGTGGTCTTCATTTACCATGGTCTGTTATTCCTTGTTCTCCCTTTCTGTTCTTGATCCAGCTGGGATCTCCTGTTCCCCGAAGCTTTCTTTTCCTCAAAACTTGTCCTTCATTACTCCCACTGTCCTCCAGGTTGTTCATGTAGATCTTATCCATTTCTCTCTCATTGGGTGATCCCTGTGTGTGTACTTGTCTTCTTTGGGGTTTATTGCTGTGGTGGTATCTATTGCCTGTATTTTCATGGGTGTATCTGCCTTCCTTAGGTTGGAATTTTCCTTCTAGTGCTTTCTGTAGGGCTGAGTTTGTGGATAAGTATTGTTTAAATCTGGTTTTGTCTTGGAAGGTCTTATTCACTCGATCTATGATGATTGAAAGTTTTTCTGGGTATATTAGTCTAGGCTGGCATCCATGGTCTCTTAGTGTCTGCATTATATCTGTCCAGGTCCTTCTGGCTTTCAAAGTCTCCATTGAGAAATCGGGTGTTATTCTGATGGATTTGCCTTTATAAGTCACTTGGCCTTCTTCCTTTGCTGCCCTCAATATTCTTTCTTTATTCTGTACATTTAGTTGTTTAATTATTATGTGGTAAGGGGACTTTTTTGGGGGGGGTCTAGTCTGTTTGGTGTTCTATAGGCTTCTTGTATCTTCATAGGCATTTCCTTCTTTAAGTTGGGAAAGCTTTCTTCTATGATCTTGTTAAATATATTTTCTATGCCTTTGAGTTGGTACTCTTCTCCTTCCTCTATCCCTATTTTTCATAGGTTTGGTCTTTTCATGGTGTCCCAAATTTCTTGGACATTTTGGGTCATGACTTTGTTGGTTTTAGTGTTTTCTTTGACTGATGAATCTACTTCTTCTAACGTATCTTCAACACCAGAGATCTTCTCTTCCATCTCTTGCATTCTGGTGATTATTCTTGCATCTGAAGTTCCTGTTCATTTACTCAGATTTTGTATTTCCAGCATTCCTTCTGCTAGTGTCTTCTTCATTTTTTCTATTTCCCTCTTCAGGTCCTAGACTGTTTCCCTTGTTTTTTCTTGATTTTCTTTCAGGGAATTATTGTTTTCTCCTGCCTTAATTGTCCTTTCCTCTAGCTTTTTATAGCATTCTTGCCATTTTTTGTTTGTCTGTTCCTCCACTTCATTTTTATTTCTTCTATATAAGGTCTAGCATCTTCATGATGTTACTTATAAGGTTGTTTTCTTCTTCTTCTTCTTCTTCCATTCTGTGATGTTCAGGTCTAGCAGTTCGAGAAGGGCTAGGTTCTGGTGATGCTGTATTGCTCTTTATTTTGTTGTATGTACTTCTGCCTTGGCATCTGCCCATCTCCTTGTGGGTTCATTCTTGGTCTTATCAGTGTACTTGGTCCAGACAGAGCTGACAGATTTAGGGAGCCTCTCTCTGGTCCAGGTGGAAGCTCTGGGCTGCATGGGAGCTCTGGTCCAGATGAAAGTGCTGGCTGGATAGGAGCTGGGTGGCTGGACTCTGAGTCTCAGGAAGTCCCTGGGGTCTCCTTATCATGGGAGTTCTGAGACAGGATGGAAGCTCTGGTCCAGATGGGAGTTTCAGGGCAGGATGGGAGCTGGGGGCTCTCTGGTCCAGATGGGAGTTCTGGGGCAGGATGGAATGCTGGACACTGGTCTCTAAGTCTCTGGAAGTGGCTGGGGTCTCCAGCAGATGGGTGTGGGGGCAAGACATTGAGGTTGTAGTGTCCACTGGAGGATCTCTCTGGTCCAGATGGGAGTTCCGGGGCAGATGGGAGCTGCGGGCTGGTCTCTAAGTCTCAGGAAGTGGCTGGGGTCTCAGGCAAATGGGTGTGGGGGCAGGGTGTGGAGACTGCAGGGTCTGCCTGCAGTCTCTGTTCCAGATGGGAGTTCCTGGGCGGATCATCCCATCTCTTAAGCTGTATCATGCCATCTAGACATCCATCTACCCAGTGTTTGAGTGAGTGATGAGCATAGACAGGAAGCAGGTAGTTGCAGATTCCCAGGTGAATGGCACTATGTATATACCATTTATATCTCAAAATATATGCACTGAAGGCAGCACCTATGGACACACACAGGATAAATCACAAAGCTCATGTCCTGTGATGGATCTCATTATTAATTAAATAATCATTTATCTTGCATAAGTGTCTTCTGCCATACACAATTCCAACCTTTCTGTGTCTCTTCAAGTGCACTTATTAGACTAAATACAGTCCTTTGTTATGGTGACATCATCCATCACAGCCCTTGATGGACCAACTCAGCCATAGGGTATATAAGCAATATGTAGAGAGGCCTTCTCTTTGTTCCTTTCATGAACTTACCAACAGGTAAATTCATTGATAAATTTCTTTGCTTCTTTAATACCAGAAAAATGATGATCCCACAACCTGCCAAAGAGATCAGGCTGCCAGTTAGGAAGAATCAGCCATTTATTGTTTGTTCTCTACTGAGATCCATCAGCACTTGGAGAATTTGGTAAGTAGACCTAGAAATGTCTGACACAGGCACAGCTACCCTTTTATAGCCAAGCATACTATGGTCACATCATCTTTTGCTTCTTTATTTATATAAACTTAAAAATAAAATGCAGAGTAGCAAATAGCTGTTTAGAGATTGTTTCCAATGTGTAGGAAGTCAGACAGGTATTACCCTTGTAGTGTCAAGGGGCTGCCATAAACACTTGCAGGTTTGTGATATTTTTTCAGAACTGTAAGAGTGGGGTTGCTTAAAGGGCCCTTATCTGGGGGACATTCAGATACCACCTCTAAGCTAATTTATGAGCCTCAAGGGACATTGAGTTAGATCAGACCAGTGAGTCCAATGGACCAGATTGTCAAAATGAATAGAGATATGTGAGAAACAGTATTAGGACTGGACAATTTTCTCTCAGCATTGGCTTCTAGCAAATGATAAAATGTTCAGGCAAACTACTACAGCCCCCTCCAGAAAGACCCACAACTTCTTGTCTTCGTGGAGGAGAATATGATTTGGGGCCTTTGCTCTCTTTGGGGCCTTTGCTCTCTTTGGGGCCTTGCTACTCATCAAGTATGATTGACTACCTAGAAATTCATGCAAGTTTCTGTTTGAATATTCTAAGCAACATGAACAATTGTGAATTAATACTCTAAATCCCCTCTGAAAAGAAGACAGTGTGTTCTCTTTGGGTATGGCATGAATGCTGGGCAGTACAAACAGGTTCCGGGTGCAGTCTCAGAGATTCAGAAATTTAAATGGGCAACACTTTCTGAAACACACACACACACACACACACACACACACACACACACACACAAACATACACATACACACATAATTTAACAGAAATGATTTAGCATTTGAAAGTCATATCTTAGGAAAACTGTGGAAGTCCCGCTTTATTACAATTTAATAAGGCTTAATATACTCTCTCTTTCTCTCTGTTCTCTTCCTTCCCCTTGCAGGGCAGGGTCTTTGCAACATAGTCCACATCCTCCCACTCCTGTCTCCCCAGTGCTGGTATTATACTGTGTATTTCTAAAGACATTTTCATTACATTTAAGGGTTAAACACATAAGACATACACATTCTTCAGAATTTACAAGGTACAATTGAAAAGCCAGTTTCCATCTCTTACTTGATTCCTTAACCATCCACTCTTTTACCTGTAACAAAATGGTACCAACTTGTTGACTGTCATTCCAGAACTTCAGGAATTGGTCTATATATTTGCATGCATAAGCATTTATGTTTGCCCTGTCCAAATACTTCCCTGTAACTTTTATTGTTATTAAATGTACTTTAGAGCCTTATATGGGCATATAAAGACACATTTTTAATGCTATACTATATCCCATTATACAAACATAGCATGAACTATTGCCTAAGTTGCATTATCAGATATTTCTTCCTCTATTTAGTATCTAGGGGACAGTGAAAGATAAAAATAAATCCACTGCATCAGCTTCTAGATTATCAGGGCATATCCACTATCCTATGCTATGCATAGAATTAGAAATTTGTTCTGTGAATTTTCTTTTGTTAATAGGATGATTGATTCCATTTTTACTTAGGTTTACAAGTGTTTTTAAAGTAAATACAACAATATGGTTCAAATACAAAGATTTAACTAAAATTTACCTTGAAAGAAATGAATATTCTTAAACAGAAGGCAAGTTTGGACCCTTCTAGCTCACCTCATACAGCTAAACTATGACATTATTAGAATAAGATACAGGAGGACATATTTGTAAGATACATTAAAATAATTAAACACATTATTTATTTAAAAGTCTTTCATTTCCCCTACTGAATTATAGCAGAAAGTAGGTCACACACAACATCTTTGTGTACATGTAGCTTTACAATGATTCTTGATAGCTGGCATTATCTTGATTCTCTCTGGCTTTTCATATATACTAAGGGGCCAGCTTGTTCATTGGCATACACATTGAGGTCAATTTCACTTCAGTTGCCTTGAATCCATAAATCAATTTGTTCTGAATTGACATCTTGCCAATATTTGAACATGAAATAACACTCCATTTATTAAGCTCTTCTTTTATTCTTTTTTTATTACTTTATCATTTTTTATAACACTGTGTGATGGTTAATATTGATTGTCAGCTTGACAGGATCTAGAATCATCCAGTAAATAATCCTTTGAGCATATCAGTTGGGGAGTTTCTAAACTGGATTAATTGAGGTGGGAAGGCCCACCCTAAATGTGCGCAGTATCATTGCATGAGATGGGGTCAAGGACATTAAGCTTTGTCCTTGTAATCATTTCTCCCTGTTTCCTCACAATAGTGACGAGCCATCTTCTGCTCACATCACCATGTTTTCATTACAATGGCAGATTATAGACTCTTGAATTCTAAGGAAAAATAAAGCTTTTCTCTCTTACATTTCTTTATGTCAGATACTTTGTTACAATAAGAAAAATAAATAGTTAAAAAGTTAGAACTACAAAGTGGGACAGTTTATTTGATAAACCTGGCCCTATGGTTTTTATGATGCCTTTGGGACTGGTATGTGAGAAGAAAAGCACCTAGATATTGTAGAGTTTAATGTTCCATCATGGTAGCAGTTTGGAAGACTAGAATGCTGAGATAAGTGCATATACTCAAGGTCCACTTGTCAGGGGTCAGATGGGAACATGGACACTGGGAGGGTTTTTATCTTTTTTCTTGCATGGCTGTATTCTGCTCATTTACTGAGAACTTGTATTAGGCTGAATTCAATTGGCCTAGGAACCTGTTTTCCCAGGTTCAGCACAAAGAGTCAGCTGTGATCTAAGGCGGCTATAGTACAAGCTGAACTGGCAGAACATGGTTGTGCTATTCCTGTGGTACTCGTATTCCAGACATGAAAGATATGGGAATGAAGGGGTCACAGAGGTTTTCAGGGGGTGAGGAGTCGGGGGGGGGCAGTTGCAGAGGACCAGGGAGGCTAGTCAATGGGTGTTAAGGCTAGAGGACTTGTAATAAGGCCTGAGAGGACACTGAATCGTGAGGCTGTGAAGGTGAAGTTCAATGAAGATCTCAAGGTATCCGAACTGACAGGACCACAGGATGTCTGCATCGGGAAGGTGGGACTACCCAATCCGTTGGAAGTTCAGAAGATTGCACAACTAGATCCAGATTCTACACAGGGACCTGCAGGATTTGCTATTTTCCAAGCCCTGGGTTTTAGTCTTGCTTTGGTTTGATCTTTTCATGCTATGCATCCATTCTTCCCTTTGGGAATGGAACTGTTTAGAAGATATGAGGATCACAGTTAAAGGACTTCACTGAGTATTTGAAGAGACTGCACTGCTTAGCAGCATTTGAACTGTTAAAGGCTATAGGGACATTTAGAGAAGAGCTGAATACATTTTGTGTTATTAAATTGTATGAACTTACATAGGTGAAGGCTTAGAATTGGCAGGTTTTAGTATCAAATTGACAAGAAAGAGCTGTGTGATGGTACACTGTTGGTTTAGCAGGACGTGTCTATGAGAATTCCTGGATTCAGGAAACTGAGGAGGGATGGGCCAGCCTACTGTGAGCAGCACCATTGCAAAGGCATGAGGCCCAAGACTAGTAAAAAGAAGAAGATAAGCAGAGGATCAACATCACCTCTCTTGTCTTCCTGTCTGTGCATGCAGTGTGAGCTGCCTCCTGCCACTGCCACCATGCTTTCCCAGACGTGATGGGGGACTGCATGCTCTAGAACTGTAACCATGGTGAACCCTTCCTCTCTGGAATTGGTTATGTCAGGCATTTGGCCACAGAAAGAATCAAAGTAAATAACACATTGCTAGATGTGATTCTACCATACACTTTGTGATTTTACAAACAGCATATCAAAGAAAGATTGTACTCATGCTTTTCAATATAATATATTTTAATTGCTTTCAATTTAGAAGACTTAGACTATCTTATTTGCATTATTCGTTTGTGGATAGTTTTGGGTTTCCCATGAAGGCAAGCATGCAAATTTCAATTGTAATTATATTTTTATTTTCCCTTTCTAACCCTTCCTTTTTTCTTTCTTTATTGCTCTACCAAAGTCTCCTAGGTAATGGCAAACATAAATGACCCAGAGTCCATCCTTCCCATTAAATGACTTCATAGAGCATGGTATTGGCATTTACTGTGACATAATGGGTTTGTTTCAGCTTTCTGAAGGTGTTTATTTTCCATATAAAAAAATTGTCTTTCATCAACAGTTTTGTGGGAAACTTTTACATAATTTTGATTTTGTCAAACTATTCTCTTTATATGTGTTACTGTATTCATATTATTTCTTATCTGTTAATGTGGTAACACAGATGTTTACCTCCCAATAGTAAATGAATGTTCCAGTAATAGATTAATCTTGACCACAAAAAGAACCAATCATATACATTACATTTATCAGGTAGAATAGTACAGACTTATCATTGTAACATAGCAGAAACTCCCAAGATTCAGTAACTTCAATAACAAAGGTTTATTTATGAACATTGCATAAAGTTCTTTGTATCTAGTCTGAAGGAAACTCTGTTGATGATCCTTCTATTATTGCGTTCTAACTACAGGAAGAAGGAATTGTGTGCCGAAGATCATGTCTCCAACAGCACCTGACATGAATAGGCACACAAATAATTCTATTTAGATTTCATTGTCCCTAAGGAAGCCACATGGAGATATCTAACATAATATTACAAAGTAAAATCATACTATATGCTCTGGAAGGACCACGAGGTTTGAAATGAATCTACAGAGTATGACATTGCTAACTTCATTTTTTACATAGCAAGAAATTTTAGTACATTAGTGAATGAATTGTGGATATAATCTGTGTTTTCATGTTGTCTCTGTCAGATTGTGGTCTTACCTCCCCCCAAAATTGTTGTGTGTCCCCCCACTTCAGCTGTGCTCTGAAATGATTTAAATTATTTATATACACAAGATTATACTTATTCATATTTTGCATATATGGTAAAACATGCTTTTAGTATTATTTGGATTTTCTTATATAGAGTTATGAAGCTATTCAGAGTATTTCTTTTGTCTTCCTAATCCAGTAATTTCTATGTACTATTCCGAAAGGCTATGTACATTATTTGTAATTAAGTTGATGTAAAATAACCTATGCAATAACCAATATTTGTGATTGTGGCTCATTAATTTTTTCTATAATTTATCTATTCTAATAGTCTGACTTTGATCAGATTTTTCCAGAGGATTTACACATTTCTCTTTCCAGAAAGCAATTTTCCCAGGAGATCTGCTATGCCACATTTTGTTGGGGAAGTATTTTTTAATGCTTTTTATTTTTTACTGTTATTTTCTTTCTTCAACAGTTTTGGGTGCTATTCCCTTTGTGACTTGTTGTGTTGGCGCTTATGTGACTGTGTTTTAGGTTGTATCATCTTCCTCTTCTTATTAAAATTTAATTGCATGACTGCATGTAATACCAAACAACAGAGACCAAATCAAGAAGGCCCCAGCAATGTCGAGATTGACTGAGGCTACAAAGTAACTTAAAAACTAGCCTGGGCAGCTGGGCGGTGGTGGCACACAGCTTTAATCCCAGCACTTGGGAGGCAGAGGCAGGTGGATCTCTGTGAGTTCGAGGACAGCCTGGTCTACAGAGTGAGTTCCAGGAAAGGCACCGAAACTACACAGAGAAACCCTGTCTCTAAAAATAACAACAACAAACAAAACACAAACAAACAAACAAGCAATACTAGCTTGGGCTACACAGTAATATCCTGCCTCAAAATAAATAAATCAATAAACTAATAAATAAATATTTCTATCTTAGCCATACTTCTGTATGAGAATATATAACAATATATTTTAAACAAATTAATGAATATTTGATATTTGCAGATATTGCATTTTAATAAGATTTCTGAGTGTTGAAAATATCTACAGTTTTTGGTGCATTAGACAATATATGCTTATTACGGCATTCATATTGTCTTGGTATTTATAATTTTAATGCTTCTTGATATGCCTTTAGTCGGCTGAGTGAAGAACCTAAGCATAAATTATGCCACTGGCCTTGTTCATTTCTTATAATGGTTTGGTCAGTTCTTACAGTGCATCTTCCAAACTATCACTATGTGCATACAAGGTCAAAAATAAGCACTCTATGGCTAGGTAGTGACATTCTGTCAGGGTGATGACAATACATTTTTGCCTTACAGTGGTAGAACTGCCCAAACCTTATTTGATGATATTTGTCTGTTTTTTCCAGTTCTTTTTGATAATATTTTCAAAGTTCTTTATCCTTTTTTTCATTTTTTTCTTCTATTTTTACTTCCTCTCTAGTCTGCTACCTCTCCTCCTCCTTTCCCATCTCTTTTCTCTCCCTTGTCCCTTCTGTGCCCTCTAGTCTTTCTTATTTAGATGACTTGTTTGGTTCCTTTGGAAACTTTAGCCTTTAGGTAGACCAAGAAGACCATTTAGCCTCCTGTGATTCCTTAGTTATGTGGGCAGCCATCTTGCATACTCACTTGTATTCTAATTTGCCTGAAGCTTTGTTTTATTCTTTTCTCTTTTTTATGACTTTTTTTTCTGAAATGCTTGATTATGTTTTTCTTTTACTTCTTTCCTTTCTACTTATAAGAAGTTTTATAACTGGCTTATATTAGCTAAATGGTAACATTGTATATTTTAGCATGCAAATGTAATTTACAAATCTATGTCAATAGCTTTACCTTCAACTTAGGTATCCCCTGGGCTAATAACTTTTTAATATTTAACATTCCCTCAATTAATGTTGTTTATTTTTTATTTCATCTGTTAGTTTTTCACCTCTCAAAGAATTTGTCACCATGATTTTATGAAGCTAGTCTCTTCATGTTTTTCTAAACTCTGCCATTTTTCTTGCTCATAATTTATTCTTGTTTCTCAAGCTAACATCTGGGATCACTTTCATTCTCTGTGAATTACATCTTTTTAAGTTCCTTAAAAGGGGATCAATTTATAGTGAACTATTAGTCTTGTTTCCCCAAAATACCTTTCTTTAACCTTCTTCCTGAAAACACTAGATTAACACATGCTTTTGGTTGACAGTCATTTTCCCTAGGCACACTATGGCTTGCATTATTTCTGTTGGGAAGTTACTATCAGCCTATCAAACCATTGCAAGTTTCCATTTTCTGTTGGTATTTAGTATGCTGTGTCTTTGATGACATGCAGTTCTGTGTGTTTAACTATTATCTCCTCAGTTAAGATTCATTTACCTTAATGAATTTGAGGATTGTTAATTTTCAAAAAGTAAATTCTGGAAAATTCTTGATTATTAAACTATGAAATATTAGTTCAGTGTCTTTTACTTTGAAAAGGGATTTTCAGTTTATTTTTTGAAACAAAATTAGGCCCATATTAGAGCTGTTTTCTTCCCAATGGATTTGACTTTTTAGGGATCCTCTGTTTCTTTGCTTCTCCTTAGATGTATCTCAAATTTCACAAAGTATCTGTCTCTTTATTTGTTTAACTTTTAAACCTATCCATTGGGTTGTTCATTGTTTTTAGAACTTTGTTTCTTTCTGAAATACACTTAATACATTCTATCTAAGGTAATATATATATACCAAGTTGTAACTATAACTGCTGGTTTTCAACCTCATCAAAGACCTGAGAAGGAATATTTTGTTTAATTTTGCCAAAACAAATAGACTAGATATTGTAACTATAATTCTTGCTTGATAATTGTTTTGTTATATGTAATTTTACTATGTAGAAGTTAAAACCTTCCATAAAAAAAAAAGAAAAGAAAAGGGGAAGTGCTGTGGATATCGCTCTAAAATGCTGTTTGGCCAGTGGCCAGGCAGGAAGTATAGGCAAGAAAAGAGAGAAAAGAATTCTGGGAAGTGAAAAGCTGGGGCAGAGAGACACTGCCAGCCGCCGTCATGGCAAGAAAGATGTAAGGCACCATTAAGCACAAGCCAAGTGGCAAAGTATAGATTAATAAAAATGGTTAATTTAAGATAGAAGAAGCAGATAACAAGAAGCCTGCCACGGCCATACAGTTTATAAGTAATATAAGTGTCTGAGTGATTAATTTATACGTGGGTTGTGGGACCGCAGGGGCTTGGTGGCAACTAGAGAGAAGCTCTCCAACTACAATGGTGGGCTTGTGTTTTTTGCTGGTGACTGTGATGCATTTACTTCTATATTATATTACACTGAGTCTGTGGGCAATGGAAGGATTGGTTGTTCACCACTGTACTTCTTACTATATTCTCCACCTAAGGTGCTCATTAGTCTATCCTTCCAATTACTTCAAAGACATAAAACAAAAAACAAAAGCAAAATTATTTGGAGCAAAAAATATTATCATGGAAAAGTCAGATTCAGGGTTTCTTAACTCATTTCTTTCCTTCTTTTACCAAAGGTTCAGCATCTTATTTACTAACTTGTAACTTAATATGTTTTTAAAAGATGACTATAAATGTAAACCAAATGCATTTACTTTTGGCAAAAGTGTCAATTACCATAGTGATGGTCCATATCTATTTATCAAATCAATGATTTTTTCCTGTCTCCCTGTGTCCTTAGGATATTTTATCCAAGAGTTCACAGAAGAGTGGAGTTAGGACCATTTCTCTATATCTGAACTTCTTCTACAAAAAGCAGAAGAAAACAAGAACAGTTTGGCAAAAATCCCTGTTTCACCTTGGTAACACGAGAGAAGAAAGAAGGGAAAAGGGAAGACAAGTGGCAAGAAGTTGTATAGAATGACTAGCCTGGACCTGTCAAGGACAACCTTAGGATGGGCTTACTCACTCATCCCATTCACATATTTATAATTTTTTGCATATTACTGGGAAGAGCATCCACTCAGTTATCTCTGTGTATCCACTGCCAGTGGCCAGTCCATGCTAAATCTTCAGAATTTTCCAGAGCGTCATTTGCCCATTGTTTACTGAACACAATATCCAGTAGGATTTGGGTTGCCTACTAAAGGGGAGGATCTCCTTATGTTTTCAATTCCCTTTGAAGCTCTACCCCCCATTTCTTTTCCATCGACTGCTCCTTTGCATTAGATCTTTCACAAGATATGTGTTTACCTTCTATCTACGGCCTGGGTAGACATAACCAGTGAAATTATTTCCTTTCTCAGAACCACATTAACAGGAAGAGGGCTACAGAGACACAGATTCTTCAATAAGTCATCATGCTCTTAGGAGCACTTCATTATTGCCTTCAATGAGATGTGTGGCCTGTTCAAAGGTACCTGGATATGAGTACCTTTACCTCGGCTCACAGTGAGCGCCATCCTCTCTCCTTCTTTCCCTTTGGTCCTTCTCCCTGTCTCCCATGGACTGCAGGGCGCTAAAGAACACACTGCACACTTGCTGGCATCCACGTGTGTGAAGGAGCTTCATACAGGAGCATTCTCACATAGAAAAGGCAGAGGAAAAAAATGTGCCATTAGCTAGCAGAGCTAAGGAGGTGAATCTCTGGATACAGCCCCCAGCTTAATTGGGGCTGGTCACTGACCCTGCCGTTCACTAGACTCCAAACCACTCTGCACACTGAGTGGTAGGAGAGGCTGTGCCTTCTGCTAGACCATTCTCTTGCTCCTGCATTCCAGCAGCACACATCACAGCAATGGGTTTTTACAGGTGGACTCTGTTCCTGTCTGAAAAAAAAAAAAAAAAAAAAAGAATTTTCCCAGGCTACAAATGTCTACAAGGAACCACTGTACTGGACTTTGTCCTGACATCACACTTCAATAAAAAACTTTTTGTACAAAATGTCACTTTCAAAGTTGTGGTTTGGGGGGAAAAGTATCTTTATAAAAAATTCATGGCCACAATGATCTGATAATGCAGTGTTCTGATACCAGCAGATGTTTTGTCTAACATGTTCCCTGAAGCTGTACTGTGCCTTCATATCTTTCATTTCCAGTTGCTATCTGCTGACTGTGGGATGTCATGCACGTACCCTATAGCTATGCGTGGCAATTCGCATCTAACACCAGCGCGCGTAATGAGCTTCGCAAGATGCTTGTCGCAATAACTCCGTACTTCCCTAACCATATGGAACACAACACTCTAAAGCCCATAGACACTTTTTTTTATTACAGTTCAGATCCTTAAAACATAATCTGTGTGATGTCTAGTGAGTGTACGTGAAGAGCTGCTGAAAACAAAGTTAACACTTGTTCACATCATCTGTTACAAATGTCCAATTTGGGACAATAAATTTCCTCAGAACCTCTTGTTTTGCTGACTCGATGCTTTATCCTTTTTTTCCCTCTTTTCTCTCATGTCGGTTTTTTTTTTTTTTTATGAACTATGCATATGTATTAAATGGGATTTGTTGTCCCTAGATACCAATTTGCATAAAGTACAAGCCATCATTGGTTGGAGAGAAGCAAATTACTTCTCCGGCAAGATCACACTTTATTTTTTTTTTTTTTTAATTTTAACAAACCGCAGGCAGAGGCTGTTAACAGTGCTTAGCCAGATATGCAAAGTATCACTTTTCTCAAAAGCAGTTTGATCAATGAGCGGGGGGGGGGGGGGGGGAGAAGGGAAAAGTGAGAGGTGATATGATTCAATTAAGTCCCAAGGAAAGCTGACCCGAAAAGAAATGTGTGTGCCTGCTCAGCCACCTGGCCACCTGGCCACCTGTCCGCCTGCCCGGCACCTGAGCCTCCTCTTTCCCCTTCAGTGCAGGTCAGGTATTCAGGGCTTTGGAGGAGAGAAAAATCAAGACTTAGCAAAGAAGTGAGACCAACTCAGCAGCTTTTAAAAATAACACGAGCCTCTTGGTTTCTTTCTCTGCTCCTCAGAAAGCACTCCACTCTTGATTTATTTCCTTTTCAAGTTTCTCTTGCCTTCTCTTCCTTTTGCAACTTCATAGTCAAGTAGCATCCTGTCAAGAGTTTGGCTTTGTGATTGCTGACTCCCAATGTCATAGAAACCACATGGAGGACTTGGACCCTCACCTCTGCCTATCATGACCAGCACCCCACATCAGCCCATCACGAAAAGAAGACCTCCTTAACAGATGTAGAAAGATGCTGGGCCTGGTGGATGGAGCCCAGCAACCAGATCCATGCCAGCCCACACTGCCTCCTACACACGGATGTGTGTACACCTGTGACCAGTTGGCAATTGCCTGGGTGATAAGGCGGAGACTCACAAACTCCAGCTTGTTCCTTTGCTAAGCAGAGCTGTGCTAGTTTTTGCTAAATAAAGAAACAAACAGTTCTTCCAGCCAAGAATTTCAGACAACGTATTGGGGGGGGGGAGTGGTGTGGAAGTTGTGAACCTTGGAAACAGCTGGGATTAAATGAAACTCTAACTTTTAACAAATTTGCTGCAGAAACTTCAAGAGATTGTAGTCTGAGTTAGACACACATTTCAGTTAAGGTTAGGATCTAAGGGCCTTTGTTATATGCTATAGAATAATTGAATTTTTAATGTAAGTTTTAGTTATTCTAACTAGAGTGTGTATAACTTCCTTACAATGCAAATATTTGTTTTAACCATTGTAATCTCTAAAGGCAAGCAGATACTCCTTAGGGAATTCTGTTCCCCTTTCTGGACAGGGATAGAAGTGATTATTTGCCCCCTTGCTTTGTCAGAAGGCTAAACATAACCAGAAGCCAGCTTGCTGCTGATGTGAGGGTTCTCACTACCACCTTTGATATTGTTGAAGATGTTACAGTGATATGCTGAGTATGCAGAAGTTGGAAACTAAGTTTGCATGAGTTGGGGTGGGAGTGTACTTAACTACTCTACTCTCGGTGCCTTGTAGATGCTTCTTAACCAGGCACCTAATACTATTTGTTAAACTGACCAATGAATGATGGATTTATGAGTTAATGGATATATTGAGTCCTTGACACAACTTCCAGGGACTTGGACTGACTGGGAAAGCAAGGGAATGAAGAAAGATAGACATATGGACACATGGACACACAGAAAGGCTGAGAGTGGATGGGCTAAGGTTGCAGACAGAAAAGCCACAGCACTCTGGAAGCTTAACATGTTTATTATATTGAGTTGATTGGAGAGACAGCGTTATTGTGTACAGCTGAACAAGAAGGCAGGATTATTACAATCACACAAGCAAGGAAGGAGAGTCTGTGGTTTACAGCTGGATCAAGGGGACTAGTTTATCTTACCTCAACAGACACAGTCTCTGTTAAGGCAGCAGTCTTCAGGCCATAAATACTGGGTGTGGGCTGGGGACAAAGCTATAGTGCCCCTTTTCCAAATACCCTGGAACGCTCTCACTTGGTCCCCTAAGGGAGGCTTCACCATCCCTCTGAGCCTGAGGCTATTGGGTCCTTGACATGGAGCACACATTCACTCAGAACTTCACTCACACAGTTCTTTGCATTTCTCACGTGGACATATAAAGGAAATGGGCTGGTCATAGATGACTATTTATATATAAATATAATTAGAACCAAATATAAGTGAAATTTCTCTCACATAAATGTCTTCCTAAGTTTAGCACAGAGACAGTTTTGTGTATCTCTTCTTCCAAGAGATAAATTAACACTGTTAGTAGCCAGATTCATATGGTTATGAAAACATGTGGATTTGGAAAGAACAAACAAAGCCATTCTATTTAGCAGCTTCATGAACCCAGGTATGCTACTCAGCATCCTGGCTTCAGTTGCTTCCTTTGTGAAATGTGGGGAAGTAACTGTGGCACAGGTAATGCTCTGATGATCAAGGATGCTTAACCATTGCCGTGCTCCTAGGCCATGGGGACTGTTCACAGAATGCTAGTCCCTCTCTATTTCCCCATTCTTCAGAATTTACAATCTATTTTACTTTTGCTACTCCAGAAGAGCACATTAACTATATCCCCAGTAGAGGGAGGTTATGGAAGTCTTAGAGAAAACACACAGGGCTGTTTTGTTTGGAAAGGTGACTGAGGAAGGAGAGCTCAGGTGCTGTCATGGCCGTCTGTTGGTTTGTGCCCATTGCCTAGGCTTACCTGCCTGGTACAATGCCTTCCTTTCTTTTATGCAATTATTCAAATTGTATTCAATCATGAGCCCTCAGAGCTTTGGGATCGGGGCTGCAGAGCTTCCAAGTGGCCTCTTGCATTGCCTGTTGAACCTCAACACATGAATATTTCTGCTTTATGGTGCTCTGTCAGCTCTTTTGCTGTATAACAAACAATTCTACACTGAGTGCCTTGAAATAACAGCAATTTTCTATTTCTCACAGTCACTGGGTTGGTTGGGTGGGTTCTCGTCATATTCAGCTAGAATTCACTCATGTGACTGCACTTTTCTAGAAAGCTGGCAAGGCTGAGCTTTCTAAAAAGTCTTCCCTCCTACATTGGTGCAGTCTGCTTTCTGAAGTGCTGGGACTGCTCTCTTCCATCTTGTAGCTGACAAAACAGGTTTTCTTCTCCATTGTTCTGAAGGTACTGTTCCAGCAGGCTGAATGTGCCAGCATCTTGGCCTCTTAAGGACAAGGCTTCACATCAATGGGGGTTGGAGCTTCCAGGCCAAGGCTGGAATGGCTACCCACTACATACAATCATTTCAACCACATTATACTGAACAAAAAAAGACACAGAACAACCTAGATTCCAAGAAGCAAAATTGCTTCTTCCCTGGGCAGGAGGCAAGGTGGTGCCTCATTGCAGAGGTTGAGCACATTGGAGTAAGAAGTTGCAGTTGGTGGCCATTCAACAGCCAACTTCAAATGTCTTTTTTCTTTTCCTTTTGAGAACTTGGGTGTATGCTGTTGTTGGATGGTTTTCCTAAGTTTTGAAGACTGTCTTTATAAACTATCTAGTTTCAAAAGACCTCTATAGACACGATGTCCTGCTCCAAAATTGCTAAACTTTGATTTTGTTTTGTCACAAGGCAGGGTCTCATTCTGTATTGCAGGCTGCCCTGGTCATCACTATGTAGTACAAACTGGCCTTAAAAGATGGCAGTCCTCCTGCCTCAGTCTCAAATAGCAGGACAACAGCAGTTGTTAATATGTTCCTACCTGTGGAAACTTGCCAAAACTTGCATCTTAATTTCCCCCATACCTTTAGGATTTCTTCAAGAGGAAGGAACTATAATGTATTGAAATTAAAATCTAAATGACTGGAGAGCTCAACCATGTTTACTGGTTGGAGGGGTCAATATTACCAGATGCTGACTTTTCTGACCTCTTGTGTATATTCCACACAATCTCAATAAAAATAGCAGGAAGATGTTTTGTGGGTAGCAACATATGTCTTCTAAAAGTTTTGTAGAATAATAAAATAATGACAGACAATATGACACAAAAGGAGAACATGATTGAATGACTGTCGTCACCCAACTTGAACCTACTATCAATTTGCAGTAATCAAGATGGACTTACATTAGCAAGACAATAGATACAAATCAAGGGAACAGACAGCCTGGAAACCCACTAACACAAATATAGTCGATAAGCCTTTCTGAATGCCCTGCTCTATCACTCTGAACCTTATTCCCACAAGCGTAGGTCACCATTTTGACCAGGGTGGTTGACTAGCAAGATTCTAGGATCTCTCCATGCCATCTCTGTCCCCCTTGTCTCCTCTCAGTGCTAGGGTACACTTGCAATCATGCCTAGTTCTTTTTTTAAATGGTTGCTTGGGATTTGAACTCATATCCTTGCTCTTACCCAATAATTTTCCCACCCTTCAGCATTGAACTTCTGGATAACAAGTGATGCTGGTCACTTTTGCCATGAATTTTTTGTCATCTATGTATCTGAAGAACTTCTTCAGGTTTTGTGTATTTCTCTATTAGTGTATTTATTTTCTTACTGCTATGAATTAAGAGTTGCCTATGTATTGTGTGTGTGGCTATTTCATTAGGTATGTGGTTTGCAAATATTTTATAGCGGTTGTGACCTCTTATTCTCTTACTAGTGGTATTCACAGAGATTTTCATTATAATAAAAATCATTCATCAATTTTTTCAATAGATTATGCTTATGGTGTTTAATCTAAAGCATCATCACAAAGTCTAAATCACATAGTCTGCATCCTCCTTTTTCTTCTAGAAACTATACAGCATTATAATTTTCTATTTGGGCCTATGATACATTTTGAGTAATTTTTTGTGAGAAGCATAAAGTCTGGTATTTGTTAATTTTCTATTTATTTTTTCGTATTAGCATCAAATTGTTCTAGCATTCTTTGTTGAATAATTGTGCTCTTTATATTGATTATTTGTTGTGTCATGATGTTTCATATATGTCCTACACGTGTACTTCTCAAAGGTCTTTTTGAGACATGGAGAGAGTCCTCAAGTTCTTTGTCATTGTTTACATCTATTGTGATCAGGTGCATTTTAGAAGTGAGCTCAGGTTTTCAGTTCACATACAAATGTAGGTTCATATGGCAAGACATTTTTTTAATGCTCTTGCAGAAGCTCTGAGTTTGGTTATAAACACCCATGTATGGCTCACAATTGGTTGTAACTCCAACTCCAGGGAATAAGATACCTTCTTCTGGCCACCATGGGCACTACGTTCAAGTTCATGTTTTCTCATACAGACAAACACACATACATATAATTTAATACACACACACACAGGTACACAGCTAAAAAAATCCATCATTCCTCATTATTTCTAATGGCAGAGTAGTCAGAACTTAGAAGGAAATGTGGGGGACACAAAAATGGAGTGAGCAAGCAAGAGGGCTTGGGGTGCATATTTGTAATCTCAGCCTTCAGGAGGCCACAACAGGAGGATTCCTCAGATAAACAAACAAACAAGTAAGTAAATGGCAGCTACTTTTCTTTCATTTTTCATGTCCACCTAAAGCATAGAGCTACAAGCCACTAAACACATTCAGTTTGCTTTACGGTAGAAAGGAATACGTCTTGAGTATGATAGGAATCTGATATTTCAGACTGAACTGGACTATTTCAATAGCTAAAAGTTGCGTGGAGACTTTGAGTCTGACTAATAGATCATGAAAATGTCTACTACTTGTGAAAGGTGTTTGGAAAAATTAAGTGAGTTTATGATTATGCCTCCACATAAGAGTGGAGGACCCTTCGCAAATAGGATAAGTTTCTAAGCACCTTGCTTTTCCAATGGAGGCATATCCAAAGTTCTTTTATGCATTTGAGGTCATGAGTCATTTACAGCCAAGCACAAAGTCTTTGCAGAACACTCAAGCTGTTCTAGCAAGCTGTTGCAATACCCTCTGACAATTCAGGCCCGGCCACCCTAGACAGAACTTGTTTAAATACTGACAATAGTTCTTCCAAAGACTTATTTGTTCTATGGCCCAGTAGAGCATGCCTAGCTTCAATGCTGATGGACTTTTTTGTTTTTCTTTAAATTTTTAGTGGTTTTGTAAATGTAGAATGTAAACTAGTCATATAGGTCACTTGTTATTTAAAGGTGATTTCACATAACCTTGTCCTGAATTGATTATTAATTCTATTTTTAAGAAAATAAACCTCCCACCTCCTCCACTTAAACCAGGTCTAAGTGAACAACCTAGTCTGTAGGATTTGTTCCTGTAAATGTTCGTGGAATAGAATTCATGTTTCCACCCCCTGCAATGTGTATGCTACACACTCTGTAACCATTGCTTTAAGGACACCTGACTTTTCACTGTGGACAGGGCCTCTGCATTTGTGCCTTTGATACAATAGACAATAGTGTTTGTGTAAGTTTTCACAGTCACCATCATATCAAGATCATGATTGTGGCTTTTATGGGTTTGTTTGCCAGGATAGAGACTTCATATATGTATATGAGAATGTCCCTGAAATGGATCTCATTTCTTCATGGGACTACATCCTATCTGATGAATTAGTTTTATTAGTTTCCTTCAGCTCTCTGTTACATAAGACTGTAGAATCCTTTTCACGCTTTTATCAGGCATATGAACATGTTTCAAAGAGGGCTAGCTACAAATCTATATGGTGATGTGAGCTTTGTCTGTATATGAGCTTGAACCCGTGACTGCAGTCCTAGGATGATGAAGTTGCTGTGTACACCTGAATTCTTGTATGTGACATGAATATTCAGATCCCTAGGTTTCCCTTCTCTGATTTAAGCCCTTCCTCTGCCACAGCTGTTCAGGACCCACAAAGCCAGTTTGCATAAAATTCCCATCCTGCTTCAAGCAAAGCAAGCCTTTGTCTTTTCTGCTCCCACATCTTCCTTAACTCAGAATCTATTCAGCTTCCCTTGGGCTTTCTCAAGCCATTTTCTCACCTGTCCTTTGTGTAAAATAGTCCAAAACAGCACTCTGGGAATTCACACTCACAGGTTCTTACATAAGCCTTGTTTCTCTCAGTCTAACTCAGAGTCTGGCCAAGCACATATCCCTTCATTCTTTTAGGGTTTCAGTTTGGGTTTATTTAATCCCTTCTCCCAAAAATAGCCTTCTGCCCAAATCTGTAGTCATAGTCTTTGTGGTGGGAGGTAAAGGTCATTAACCCTTCAAAGCTTCTGCTATTTTTTTCCCATCCCTATCTTCCCAATAAGGAAAGAGTGTTTCTGCTGGGTATGCTAGCAATGGGATTTCCCCCCTCTTTTCCTAACACAGTTCCATAATTAATGCATGTTTCTTTGATTCTACATTTATATTTAACACATTTAAAAGGTACAAAATGCGTTTTAAAGACGCTTCTTGTTCCCTTGTGATTATTCGAGTACAGAGAAGCCATGTAAGGATTATGAGAGGCGCTTGCAGGAAGGAGGGGAAGGCTATTGACAGACTCCCCAGAGCAGAAGCCACAGGGAGAGGAAGTTCATTGACTTGGAGACTCTTGCACCACCTGCTGGTAATTTACCAAAGCAGTTCGGTGCCAGCCAGGACAGACCTACTGAGGTACCTGAGAGCAGCCATACTCCTTGGCTATCATTTTATCCCTGAAGTCCCAAGGACTGGCAGATTCAAAGCTTGTACTAAAAGGTATGAGAAACTTAGTTTTGGCTTCCCACATCCCTGGAAAACTGGCTGACTTCCAAAGGAACCATTCACTCTTTCCCTTACTCCAGTCCTACCCCAGGAGCTTCGGAGTTTTGTCACCTTTCTTCTCACTGCATACTGAAGCTATCCCCTCACCCCGTCTTGACAAGCTCTCAAGTAGCTTTCTCTTCTTCTTGTGGGGTGTGGGGTTTGTTTCCTAGGGGAAATGCCTGCTTTGCCACTTGAATGGGCCCAGGGCCACTCGCCATGTAAAAAGGGACTTGGAGGTCAGGGTAAATCTGATGATCTGCAAATAGTGGAAGAGGGAACTCTAGGGAAAGGTGAGAAAGGGTGAAAAGGGCTTTTCTCTTTGCAACCAGGATTCTCTGAGCTGCATCCCAGGAGGGACCCTAACCGAGTCTGTGCTAGTAACTGCAGTGCTAAGAAGTTACCTAGTTTGTAATTGTTACTCAGTGGGACGGAACATCACTGGGGTTTAAGGTGATATCTAGAGCCGACCATCTCTGCCAGTGCAGCAAGGGAAAAGCACCTGGGAATCTGCTCAGAGATTCAGCTTTCAACGGTCTGAGAGGGCTCTGGCATCTTGGCTTGAGACAAAACCTCAGAATGGATGTGTGCCGATGGTGGTCAGAAGGCAAACCCCAGCAGGGGTGTACTGAGTCACAAACCACATGGCTTCCATTTCAAAAATGTTTCTCCAAGGAAATTCTCTGTCCTTTCATCCTAGCCTCTTCGTTTTTACAAGACAAGTAGATTGTTGTCAAAAAATTGGAAATGCAGATAAAATCAAACTAAATATCGTAATCCACATTCATCCTTGGATGGCCTATATTATTAAACTGAAGTTTGGGTTTATATGCTTCAATAATATTCACACACATAAACATATTATATAACCATATATGCATAAATCTCTATAGGTTTTCTTCACTTACCAGCGTATCATAAATGCCTTGGATATTTAGCTGATTCATATTATCTTCATTGCCATATTTAATGGCTAATTCAACAGATTGTGTGGCTATTCATTTGGTGACCTAGTATGGCATGGTTCCTTTCTTCCCAGGGCTTTTAATCTGTGAACACACTTGAGGATATTTCTGTACCTGTGCCTACTTGCTTAATCATTTCCAAAGGATGAATTCTCCATTGTGAAATTCCCAAGTCTGAAGGTAATAGATTTTAAGGCTTTGATAAATTGTCAAACATCTCCAAGGAATATTTCTTCATGTCCTCTCTCAATATCTCTTTAGAAAAGTGAGGAAACACACCCCTGCCAATCTGGATATCATAATTTTAAAATAACCTAATTCCCATATGCTCTGATATAGGAAACTATTTTTATTGTTTTGGTGAGCAGTTATTTGAAACTTCCTTCTGTTTTTATTGTATGTTTTTAATCTAAGAATTTGATTTCATCGACTACTTATTCGCATTTTTACCTTCTATATTACAGCATCGTTTGTATTTTTCTGAGTAGCCGAACTCTTCAACTAACACAGCATTTTGTGGACTACACTAAATATTAACACTTTGTCTGATATAGAATTAGACATATTAAGTATATTGATACTCTGTTGATTACTAATTTGTAAATGTGTTCCCAAACAATTAAAACTATTCACTGTTATTTTAATGGCTTAATTTTATTGTTATGCAAGTATTATTAAGTTTTAAGAAAATACAAGATTTTAGATTTTTTGTTTTCAGAATTGAAGAGATGGCTCAGCAGTTAAGAGCACTGGCTGCTCTTCTAGAGGACACAGGTTCAATTCCTAGCACCCACATGGTGGTTCACAACCATGTGTGATTCCAGTTTCAAGGAATCCAACACCTTCTTCTGGCATCTGAGAACACCAGGCATGCATGTGGTGCAGACACATATACACGCAAAACACACATATTCATAAAAGAAAATGAAAAATACTTTAAAAATAATTTTTATTTTCAAGTTTACATTGAAAATAGTTTACTTCAAAATTATATGAACATGTACTAAAGCTTTCTTATAGTGTTTTGTAATTTGTTCTTACATTTAAATCTTAGATTCATCTGGAAAACTTCTTGTAGACTATTAGCTTTATTTTTCATAACACCAATCTATTTTTAATAGCTATCATTCCTCTTATTATTTGAGAGAACAGATCTGAATCGCTCTCTGTGGTACATGAATATGCAGGATCTGTGAGAAACAAAACATACCATCCCTTCAGGGCAGTCGATAGTTCCACATCAGACTTCCTCCTGTGGCTTATTGTGAGATTTTGAGCTAGGCATCTTCCAGAGGAAGCCATCAGCTTCCCATTATGTGCTAAGGTCATTTTACTCTAAAACAGAGGGATATACAATATTTAACACTAAGACGTTGTTCCTTACAATTCTCCTCCAGTATTTTCCATACTCTGACTGTAGCATGAACTGACCACCACATGTGACCAGCACATGGAAACATACACAAGCATTTGACTCCTGGCTCTGGTGCTGTTTTGACACTCATCCAACAGAACTCTTAGCAAATTCGGCAGGTGTTTGCATTTTATTGTTCAAGCTAAAATAACAAGGTTAGAGAGGTTAAGAAACAAATGTATTGTCTTACACATCTGGAGGGTAGAGTTCATGTTCAAGGAGCCAGCTGAGCTGATCTCCAGTGAAGCATCTCCCCTGGCTTTGTTTGCTAATGTGCGGAGAAAGAGATCTCTGATATTTCCTCATCTTCATGTAAGAACACCAGTCCTGGCCTTTCTGCCTCGTTTGACTTATTTTCCCCCTTCAATATAACTAGATTGGTAGTTATTACTTCAACCTGTGAGTGGGGAAAGGGATGCGATTCAGTGCGTGGCAGTTTAAATAGTTATATATAATATGATTCAAACACTTTGCAAAGTTTTCAAATCAATGTCAATGGGAACAGAGGAAGTGTTTGAAAACTTCCAATGCATACCCATCCTAGTCATTTAGTCTGCCATGCAGTTTACCTCAGGCTGTGCCAGGACTCCTGGCTGTACAGGAGGAGCATACAACACAGTCCCAGCTTCTCAGTCTCTCAATGGGAGGGGATGACAACAACCTTTAAGAAGCAAGAAACTAAGTCAAACAATATCATTAAGTACTGGACTGAATGTAGGCTTCAAAAATACCCTTCACACTTACAACCAGGTGATAAATGCACATGGGGGTTCAGATATTGGAGGTTTACAGAGACTTCGGTCCATTTTCTAGGTCTTTACCACTTTAAGAGACAGAAAGAAGGGTGCATTTGACTTCCCCTAATCAAATGTCATTGTTTTATTCGTGGCTTGTTCTGAATAAAGGCAGATAGCATTGTTCCAAACCACTGGATTCCCCCGTGAGTGTCTGGGTGAGAAGGCCAGTGGATAAATGGTAAAGTTATATTCAGAGATATTTCTAAATCGAATACAAGAGGCTTTAGAACTTTAGATCAAAGAAAGACAGGAAATGGCACCAGTGTTTTCTTCTCTAAATCTAAGCATTATTTTTGGAAATGGAAAGATGCTTCGAGGGCGGAGTGCAGGAGGCGTTCATAGCCCACTTCCAGAGCTTGTGCAGGAGAACTCACTCTCTGGACAAGTGGAGGCCTTAAGGTTCAACACGCAGATAATGCAAAACTCCACACTGGAGAAGGCAAGCAAATCTTACAGTGGAGGAAAGAGGAACAGGAGCTGGCAATTGTGCTAATGAGGAGCGCCCAAGGCTGACAGAGTGAGAAAATCCTTCCTCAGGACACCACTTCCTCTCCTCCTTTCCCTGTTCCCCTGAAAGCGGATAGCTGAGACATGCTGGGGAGCCTCGTGGAGCTACCTGGAGTGGGTAA
The DNA here is from genome assembly GCF_903995425.1 of Onychomys torridus. Taxonomy (NCBI): domain Eukaryota; kingdom Metazoa; phylum Chordata; class Mammalia; order Rodentia; family Cricetidae; genus Onychomys; species Onychomys torridus. Next base: position 6,028,463 of record NC_050452.1, on the reverse strand, counting down.
CACCACTGCAAGTGTTGTAGCGATCATTCAACAATTCCCACAGCTGCCTTTGTGAGAAGCCGCTCTCTTAAGCCTCTGGTTTAAGAATTTAGAGTAATCATGTAAAAATGATCCCCCTGTGCTCCATGATCCGCTGAATCTCGCTAATGCCAGATCCCTGAAGAGGGCTTATTAATGGCAAGACTCAGTGCTTGTCTCTTGGCTCATGTTTCACACGGATCTCTCTTATGGCTTCAGCTGTAAACCTCACTGCTGATAAAGAGGTATAATGAACCTCGCTGCTCCATGAGAACACAATCTGGGCTGGTGGAGCAGTTACCTGCTCTACCTCCAAGTGCAGAAGCAGTCACGTGCTCTGTGGCTGTGGAGGGGTAGTGTGGGGCTACTTCATCAATCCCAGGCTTTGCTCTAATGAAAGAGGCTACGTGTGGAGACCAAGACTTGGAACTGGAGAGATGCTTAAAACCAACTCCTTCAGAATTTTTCAAAGATTTAATTTTATTATTTTTTAATTATGTGGATCGTGTGCAAGTGATTATGTATGTATGAATGTAGCTGCCCCAGGCCATAGTCTGGGATCTCCCTGGAGCTGGAGTTATAGGTGGCTGTGATCCACCTGACATGGGTGCTAGGAACTGAACTTGGGTCATTTTGGGAGAGCAGCAAGCACTCTTAACCATTGAGACATCTCTCCAGCCTCCATAAAAGAAAAGTTTTTCTCTTTAGTTCACAGCTACTAACTGAAGGACTCTTCATTTTTATGTAATTTCAATAATACATGTGACTCAGTGAAAAGACTCAACTTGTAAAGGTGGTTTGCCCCAAGTTTAACAACCTGAGCTTCCTTCAGAGGGCTCATGTGGTATATATAAGGCAAGAACTCACTCTTACACATTGTCCTCAGACCTCCACACTCACGTACCATTCATATGCACACACACTAAATGCATGAATAAACACAAACAATAAAAATTTTAAATACCTATAGCCATAGGTAGGATCTCTTGTTCCCATAGTTTTGGTAATTCTAGAATGCATTTAAGCCCCATCTCACTTGCTTTGTCTTATAGCACAGTCTCTGCCGTTTATTTTGCTAATGGACGTCCACTGTGTGCTAAGCGTAGCACGGTGGCATTGCTCTCTTGGCTTCATCATTCCCAATCATTTCCCACCCATGAAGTGTCAAATGTAAGAACAGCTCCTGGTCTGGATGAAAGCCATTTATGGAACCAAGCTCTCTGGTATCGGTTTGGGACACATTGTGTTTATGAATGTAGAACTTAAAACAGCTTGACTCTGTATCAAGCTTCCTTCTTGCCCATACACTCACAAGCAGGAGTTCATTTGCTGCTTAAGCAGTGAAGCAAGGGGCCAGAAGATCGTACTCTAGACAGATGATTCCCAGGTCCCAGAGAGGAGGCCACCTGCTAACACCACTGCTCATCGTGGTTGTTAACATGAGCCGGAATGCAGGCTTCTGAACATCATTTCTCTCAAACCAAGTGGTTACCTCACCAGATTATGGACTGAAGATGGGGGTGGGGTAGACCGGAAGTCTCTTGATCAGATAGCTGCTAAAGGAGACATTTTTCTCTTATTTTCCAGTAATAAAAGGGGAAAGGTAAAACTGACCCACTGGCCCACATGCTCAAGCAGACAAACCCTGGGTAAAGCTGTTTGCTTCTTGGGATACAGTGCCCTAGCCCCTACTTTAGGATGCAGTTAGGGTTTTTACCTTCTGCAGATATACCTCCAGGGAATAGATGAACTTAGAAGAATGCTCTGATGCAACTTAAGCAGGTTTCAGTCCCTGGTGTAAATTAATCCTTAGAAAAGACACTGTTCTGTGGGGTGGGAAAGGCAGATTGTGGGGACAGGAGGGTGGACTCAAAGGCCCAGCCAGGACACCTGCTCTTCTAGCCTTATCTTCCTCAGGTAAAGAGAACAGGTACCTGTGCATAAGAACACTCTTCACAGTCACTGCATTATCAGAAGGCATCGTTCACCAGGGCCCACACCCACCTGGCTGTGTGACCTGGTTGTTGCTCTTATGAAAGCACTTTTCTCTTCCTTAACTTGGGGAGAGAGAAGAAAGCACCTCGTTTTACTTGCTGCTTATTGAATAAAGGATTAGTATTATTTTCCTTCCTCCAGTGAACTTCCTTGCCCTTCATCCTCACTAGATTGTCTGGCTTTGTGTTTCTCTGCCAAGATGTCACTATTGAACAAATGACGGCCTTAATGCTGCCCAGTCCATGCTGTGATGACTTTTATTCAGAATTGCTTGAGGTCATCTCAATGGGAGTAATGGGTAAGAAGGAAAATTTACCCCCAACTTGAATTAAAATAACTTCCAAGTACTTCCTAGAGCAGGAACAAAGATCAAAGTAGCCCCAAATTAAGGGAGCATTTGAAATAACAAGGCAAGGGTGTCCTTTGAAATGTACTCAGCCACATTTGTTTGCCTTGAAGTGAAATCACCTTAACCAAGGACATTGGGCAATAGGAACAAATGGTTAATGATTGTGGAAGGAACCTGGCCAATTGGCTTTGCTCTCTTTCTTTTCTTTTACTTATCTTTTTACATTATTATTATTTTATTTAACTTTGGCTAGAATGCCCAGTAGGAGTGCTGGCTGGAGGATAGGCTATCTTTTGAACTGGAGACATCACAGGAAACTAGGAGACTCCAAATTGCTAACCTGAGGCCGGAGCACAAACTTTTTTTTTTCCCTGTAGAAGGGACTGCTCCCCCACCCCCTTCATCGGATGGCATCCCAAGTGCTGCCAGATCGCAACGGTCTTTGTTCCTGCAGCCAAGCCTCATAGCTGGCTCACACTCCGCCACGCTCATAACCTCACACTAGGAGAAAAGATTACAAAGAGGGGCAAACACCCTGGAGGGTTCCCCTTTATCAGAGTCTTCCCTGTCAGTGGGCTCCTCATTTCCTGAGCCCTCGTCTGATTATTAGTGTACTGACGGAATAAAAATAACCTCATATTCCTACATGAATCATAAATAAAACCCTTTTATTTCATCAAAGAGGTTGGCAGGTTTATAGTCCTTTGCAATGCAGGCACGATGTGAATGACATACCTTTAATTTTGCTGACAAGCTCATCGGGGTTCGAATGAAAAAAGAGTGAAAAGTGGGTGACTTCGAAAATGGTTGTGCGGGAGCTTTTTGGTGAGGATAAATATTTCACCTTGCCACTGTAATCAGAGAACCAAGTGATCTTGGTAATGAACTCTTCAATTATAGCCCACTTCTGACTCTCAAAACTGCCTAAGCAACAATACCACTGTGATTATTGCAGATGTTACAGATGGAAGCAACCTGAAAAGAAAGAAAGAAGGAGAGGAAAGGAAAAGGAACTGGTGTTCTGGGAAGAGAAAAGCCATTGGAAGTTATGTCACCAGATCTTCCAATAAGCAAACACTGCTGAACTGAGGGAGGAAGTAGAGCCACCCGTCCGTCTGCTCGGCTGTTCCCTGCCCCACACAGTCTTCAGGACTCCACAATGCTTTAGGTTTCGAGTGATCTGGGCTAGGGAAGAAAGGCAGTATGTGGTGTGGACACCCACCAGCTATCTGACTTTGGCTTCTGTAATAATGTAAGATGTTTGAAATCCCTTTCTTTCAAGGAGGACCACAGGAGTGACCAAGTTTGGACCACTGACTTTAGTACAAGTGCTTACTGTTTTTCCGTCTGAAGAAGGGGAGGATCAAAGGCTAAGGAGAAATGCTAGGTATTAGGTTCATAAATAACTGACCTGCACTTACCACACACACACACACACACACACACACACACACACACACACACTTTTCAACCAAGTTTGGAGGTCAGGACTATACGTAAGAAAATCAAAGAAAAAATCCGTAATTACTAGAAATGGAAAGTCTTCATTTTCTTATGAACCTTTTGGTGAATCAGCCGGAAACACTTAATAGTAAGGGGTGAGAGCTATTAAATGCTCTGGTTTGGCAGTTCCCCATGTAGCTTGGGGTTTGATTTTACCGTTAAATTTACATGCGCTTCCATCACTTCACAGCTCGGCAGCAACATCAGTTGCTACCAATGATGTTCAGACCTCAACATATAAAACTCTGATCACATGTGGCCAGGCTAGAGGTTTCCTTAAATCATGTAAACAGTACAAAAGAGAAACTGTCATCCTTTTCATTTTCAACTGAACTGGAACAGGCATGCTCTACAGTTCCTGTGGAACCTGGAATCTTGCAAGCCTTAGGATTTAGACTGGCATCAGAAGCAGAGCAAGGGTAACCTGGGGACCTTGGAGACTCCAGTGGTTCTATGTGTGCTATAAGGTCTCAAAAGTCAGCCTCCCTTTCCTGTCTGTGCCCTTTAACTTAGGAGCTCTCAGAAACTACCCTCAGGGCACACACAGGACATATCAGGCATTCTCTCAGCCACAGGCAGAGGGCAGGGTCAGCTTGTCCCCAGAGGTAGTGGGCAGGACCAGCTTGTCCCAGTAGACTTGTGAGCACCAGAGTGATAAAATGTTACTTTAAAAACACTACCTGACATTAACCTCAAAAGGCACAAATAGGTCTATATTGTCACAAACACACACACACACACACACACAAATGTCATATAGGGTATGTGAACAATGGGATGGGCCTGTAGGAGCTAAAGAAAAGCCAGTATTTCTTTTGTACCCGTACGTATTTGGCAAATGCATGTACATTTCATGGCTTCTCCAGGGTTCTACTTGATGTTTAAGATCTGAAACAATCACTATCCCTTATAACAATTCTATAAGGAAGATTTGTTTGGAACCAAGTGACAAAGGACAAACTTCTCAATCTACACATGGAGGATCTGAGGCAGAGACCCAAGGACTCAAAGGACTGAAGACAGCAAATTCTTAACATTGACAATCCAAGAGTTGGGTAAATAGCAAGCAGTGATGAGACACCCTCAGGCTGGTGGGAAAAGGAGGAAAGCAGATTCCAAGAGACTGGAGGGAAGAGAGAACCAGAACTAGAGAAATTCCAGGCAATTCTAAGAACACCACCCAAGGTAATGCAGGGGGTCTGGTGGTTAGAACTAGACGTAGCTCCCTTAATCTTGAGCATTTGAACACCTTGTTCCCAGCTGCTGGCTTTGTTAGGAGAGATTTAGGTGGTATAGCCTTTCTGGGGGAAGTATACCATCAGGGGCCAGCTTTGAGATTAAAAGTCTCAAACCACTTCCTCTTCTCCTTCTGTACTTCCTGCTTGTGGTAGAAGATATGAGCTCTTAGCATCTACCTCTGGCTGCCATTCCTGCCTGCTGCCATACCTCCCTGCCATATTGGTCCCTTAGCCCTGTGGAACTGTACACGAAAATAACCCCTTCCTTCTATAAATTGCTTTGGTCATGGTGTTTTATTACCTCAACAAAAAAGTGATAATACATTGGAGTTTCATCCTACATCTTCTAGTTTCCCACCAGCATCTCCCCTGGATAGACACCAGAGTCAACAGTGTGCAGGCCGAGGACCTGCAATGTTGTGAAGAATAGAGAATAGGCAGGAAGTGTGTCAGAGTACTCAGATGAAGGACATTCAGGAGAAAATTGTGAAGCCTGTTTTCACATGCACAGACACTGAAACTCAGAGGGGCTATGATTTACTCAGGGTCATTTGATTAGTACCAACAAAATGGAGTTCCATTCTGTAGAGAACCACTCTACATAGCGGCCTCCAGACTCAACTAAAGGCTAATGACATATTCAATGTTGCTAGTCTACAGTTATCACAAGCCCTCACCAGCACCATGAGGACGCTTCAATAGTCCACACCTTTACCAAGGCACTGGGTTTTAACTGACTGAGCAGCAATAGGAATGGTCCTCAGAGACCTGGAAAGCTCTTGACTTCTGTATTTAGATGCTGAATCCCTGGCCTATTCCAAACTTACATAAGGATCAGACATGAACCCTCAGAGACAATACAATCTGGGTGGCTCAGTGGTGAGCTAATGGTATCTTTCAGAGAGCCTAGGTTTTACACTTCTAAGGGACATTTTATCTTGATTCTAATGCTTGTGTTCTCAGCTATGACTTCAGAGTCTTGTTTGGTCAACAGGTCATTTTGATGTCTTCTTGTACTCTAAAGCCTGCAGAACACAGGACAGGGCACACATTAGATTTAGTGAAAAAAGGGATGCTGTACTAATTCAGATTGATTAGCTCTTAGTTTGACTTTAGCAACATCTGTGTCCTTTGTCGATGACACATTTCAGTCTTACCTTGTTAGCAGCTCATTCCAGGTCTTCTACCTTAAACTTGCTAGAGTCTCTGATTCCATGTTTATTCGTGATTCTTGATAAAATAAACAGTTTGCAGATTATGATATCCCAGGACACAAAAGACATCTGTCTGTCTAGATTCTTGAAACGTATCTAAAATAAACAGCTGTCCATCTCCACATAGCTTCCCCTGTCTTTTGAATTAAGTGTATCTCAGGTAACAGTTTGTTGATGGATTGCCGATGCACAGTCTCCTCATTGTTCAAAGCAGGAGATCCTCTTCGAATGCTTATATGCACTTCTCTAAATGACTCTTTCATGAATTTCCTGAGAAAGAAGGCATGTGTCTCTATTTGAAAGAGACAGAAAGAAAAAGATGTAGAAGGAAGAAGAAAAAAGCTGATGAAATCAGAGAAAGACAAAATCAACTCTATTGAATTCTAGATTGCCATCTCGTCAGGATTTTTGCAAGATTCCATTGCTACTCTTTTATTTTTCATTACTTTCCATTTTCCATGAATAAGCACAGAAACAGGTTCTAATTTTACCAGAGGCTTTTCATCAAATCAGACTTTTTATTCTCGCTAGGTTATCCTAGTCACAAAAACATCTTTCCTTTCAAAGTTTGCATAATATTAGCTAACTCTAGTGGGGTGCAGCTTCTTGAACCCACACAGTTAAGATGCAAACATTATTCTTTAACCTGACTTCAGTTATCTTTCATCACAGAGACATACATTCTTAG